>NW_024350927.1:5110872-5136500 GCF_902729225.1 Pteropus medius | reverse complement strand
GGGGCACGGGGGGATCAAAGAGGGGGAAAAAATAATAAAAGCAAGATATTTCATGGCAAACGTTGGGGGTGAGGTTAGGACTGTCATCCATGAGTTATGTCGGGGTAAACACTGCAGCCACAAGTGCTGCTGGTGGTCAGTATTCTCGAGGCGCACGGCAAATGGGTCAATTTAGAAAAGCAGGGGAGGGGAAGGGACCAGGAAAGGTTTCAAAGGAGGAAGAGACAGTTCAGGTGGGAGGATTTCAAAAACTGGAAAAAGGAGAAGAAGGGGTGGGCAATTCATGAAACTGAATGAACAAATGCAGAGAGAAAAAGTTCTGTGGGGTTTGGAGAAGACTGAACCGTTTGGCCAGAGCTCAGAGTACGAGGCCAAGGTCACTGAGAAGAAACAGGCTGAGATAGTGGGCTGGAATCAAAACGTGAAGGACTTCGATGCCATGCAGTGACATTTACATGTAAATCAAAGGGCAACTGGGATAGACTAAGTCATTTTAGGACTTGTTAGAGTTGAATTTTAAGAATGTTTACATACATTATATATATTTTTTATCTTCCTCTTAATAACGTGATAACCAATTTGAAAGTTAAAAAAAAAATTGTTTTTGAAATAACGTGGCTAATTCTTAGCATGAGTGTCTTCGGCTTTAGATCAGTACTGTCCAAAAGAAGAGCCTGCAGTGACGGAAATGTTCTGTACGTACACTGTTCGATACGGTGGCCGCCAGCCACGTTGGTTACCGAGCACCTGGAATGTGGCTAGGGAGACTGGATTATCGATTTTATTTAATTTAAAAATAGCCACATCTGGTAATGGCCACCATATTGAATAGTACAGTTTTAAAAACCTGTTGGACATTAAAAAAAAAAACACCCACCCAACTTTAGTGGCACAAAGTAACGCAGCAGACTAGACAGCATATGCTTCCTCACTGCCACCTCCTAGACACCTCTGGCTCCAGCCCGTTCTCCATCTCAGCTGCCCTCGGCCTTTCCTCTTTGCCACCATCATCTCTCCCCTTGGACGGCCTCTGAGCTGGCCTTGCCATCTCTTCTCTCCCGCCAAGCCCCTCTCCAATTTGCTCCTAAAGCGTTCTTTTTATAATGTAAACCCATCAATCATGGCCCTCCAAATACTTAAGATGGCCGCCCAGTCGCCCTTAGGTTAAAGTCCAAACTCGTAACTTGGCCTATCAGCCCCACACGCTCTGGCACCTGCCTACCTCTCCTGCCTCACCTTTTACCTCTTTCCACATCACACCTGACTCTCCCCCATTCTGACCTTTCAGAACTCTGAATATACAGTGCTCATTCCCCCTCATTGTATAGGTCCAAGTTAGATGTCACTCCCTACTGGAAGTCTTCCAGAACCTTCCAAGCCTAGATTAAGGCTCTTATTTCCCACAGCCCCCTGGGCTTCCCCTTTGTAACTGTATTCAGTCTGTATTACAACAGCCTGATTGTCTGCTCTGTAAACATGGGGGAAGGCAGGGACCATGTCTGTCTTGTTCATGGCTGTGTCCTCGGGGCCTGGCACAGATATCGGCAATGAATAAGCTCTCCATAATTACTGGCTGAATGGATGAATGGGGGACCAGTCCACGTTAACGAAGCTGGATAATCTGCTTGTGGGAAGGTTGTATGGCATTTTAACTATTTAAAGCTGTGGTTAAACTAACAACTGAAATATGGCATCTTGTTTTAACTATTTTAAAAAAACTGCTGGAAAACATTCTTCGATACTGGAAAATAGAATGAAAAACATTTTACCATTTTTTTCTTCGACATACCTCCAAAACTCGCCAAACCAAGACGTAGGCAAGTGCTCAATTAAGCGTTCCTGTTGCTTCCCCCTGGAACACCATTCACCTCCCTGCCCTCCCCTTCGCCTGTCTCCCAGCCGTAGTCTGTCTCCCAGGGAGAACTGCAGGATCATCTCCTCCCTCCCTTTGGTCTTCCAAAGTCCTGTGCTCATCCCGTCGTCACTGTTCTCTCAGGCTTTGCTAACTACCTGTCATGTGCCTGTCTCATCGACCTCACAGCAGAGGCCTTGTTTTCTGTCTCTGTTTCCCCTGGAGCCTGGCAGAGTGCTGGGCACATGGTAAGCATTCTTTACAGGGGAAGCACCTGAAGAGGGCAGTCATCTGTTCATCTTTTCTAAATTCATGAGGAAGAGCAAATAAAGAGGTCTTCATCAGTCAGTCAATGTCAAGAGGCAGATGGAAGGGGTGGGTGCAGATAGATCCCAGGGGCGCACCCAAACCTGTCCTGTCCCAGAGCATTATACGGTTTAAGTTGTTGTTTTAAGAGCCTTTCTGTTGAGCACTGAGATAAGACAGAGAGAGAAAAACACCAAAGTGATAGATGATTCCTGGGAAAATACCGAGTGAAACAAAAACGAGAGTCTTAGGTGAGAACTCTGTATGGGGAAGCCTTTCAAATACAAAGGTCAGAGAGATGACGTCTGTAGCAGCCCCTCAGCCATCATCCCGGCTGACGCAGCTCACCATTCCCCCAAGGCTTCGAGGCAGCGCATGCGGCCCAGCATCAGCTCTGGGTCATCCTTGTTGGTGTCCATTTTCTTATCATAGGCGACGAGGGCGTCCTCCCACTCGTGCAGCTTCTCATACCAGGTAGCCTGGATCTCCTGCCAAGTGGAACGGGAGGTCTGTTGTGAGGCGCAGAGAGCAAGAGGGGCGCATCTGTTACCCCGCGCGCTCTCCTCAAGGCGCCGTGCTTATGTATGACCCTTCCCCTATCGTAGCAGGCCTTGGCTCTCACTGAAAAGAACTTCAGAGTGTCTGGAGGTATGTTTGGTGATCATGGAATGTTCGTTCCTTGGCGCACCGCTCCGACGGAATGATTCCGGGATAATCTGAGAGCAGATGTCAGGCCACGTTCCTCCTTCCATCACTTCCTGCCAGACACAGAGGTCACCAGAATTCTAGCATGTAGGGATGTGAGGACAGGGGAAACCATTTGGGACGGCAGGAAACCCTGAGCAGAGCTCTTGCAAGGATGCCAAGGCCTGGATCTGCTGGAGTGTTGTCAGTGGGCCACATGGCAGGGATGGCAGCTGCTTTCCTGATGGGGCCAGAAGGACAGGCCACATCTGCATATTTTCTGGAGGAAAACAACTCACTTTTTAAAAGCTCTTGATTCTCCATATCTCTTAATGCACGTTTAAACTTCCAGGAAATAGTCATTTGAAATATAACATAACACTACCACTTAAAATTCTTTGGAAAACCTCCCCCCCTTCTACAGTCTCTCATCCAATGTTCCTTCCTGCTCAGTGCTTGGCAGCTTTACCAGTGCCAGGGGCCAAAGGGTGGGTTCCATTACTGGGCAGATGGCGTGCCACGCTGAAATGCAGTGTCAGCCACGTGAGTAAGAGGTGGTGCAGTCTGGAAGTTGCACAGTGAGGCTCTCTAAATGGTCAGGGGACAGTTTTATGTCCCTGTCTGCCTTCATCTGCCCTCCACCTCAGTCTGTCTTCTGAGATTCTTCATCACCAGCTCGGTAAATGACTATTTCTCCTCCAGACCAGGGCAGTGGCTCTCCAGGGATTTCTTTAACAGTGTGACTTTGTAGTGGAATCTGGATGATGTAATGTAGGGCCCATATTAGTTCCCCCCATTACTCTCCTCTCCTTTCTAAATAAAACTGATATTTGAGTAGTACATACACTCTGAAAGGATCTTTTCTTCTTGAACCTCTGTAAGGAGGTCATTTCTATTTTAGTTCATGAACTTGCACTTACTTCCCCTCGTTTGTTTTCAGTATAGCCAGCCCCTCTCCTGCCCCTGCAATGGCCTTTTCCCCAATGTCAGTGGATGACAGGGTTTGCCAATATGGCCATACTTGGCTCCGTGAAAGGTAAAAACTACCTACGCTTCATTTTCCAAGCCTATTTGGAACATTGCCTTTCTTTTATGCCTAAATATGAAAGAGAAAACTTAGAGCAAAAAGAATGACTGCAAAGACAGTGTAAAATTAAAAACTCAAAGTAACACTGGTAAATTTCCCATTTTGAATTTCTATACTGGGTTGGAAAGAAAAAAGGGGCTAATGACTAATATGTGGCATACACCGTGTGAACAAGCAGAAAGAGGGGGCGGCATATGGAGCAGGTCAGATAGCGGGCAAGATATTTTGAATTGCAATAGATTGCAGAAACTATAAAGTTTAAGCAATAAATCACACAAAATTCTAATGAGATTGTTGTTACATAAATTGTGCTGAGAAAGCGCAGCCTCTGCCAAGAGAAAGCAAACCATTATCAAGTTTAATACGATTCAGCTACCTAAATATAATAGAAAATCCACCTGGGTTTAGCAATAATCTTGAAGCTAATGGCCACCTTCAGAACCTGGAAACAGGGAACTTTCATTTAAGGCTGGCACTCTGAGCCACTGGGGTATAAACTGACTGTTGGCAGATCACCTGAACACCAGATGACTGGAACTCTGGTTTCAATCACCACTTGCTGCGCCCTAGAGCTGGATGGATATCAAAGGAGAGGACCTCTTTGGGTGCATTGCATTAGGGGCCCTCTCTGTCCACTTTCATCCCTCTGGATGAAAAGCGAGGACCGTGGCAGGGATGGATAAGACATAGTCTTTCCTGTTTTGTCATGTGGAGAGATGCTTTCTTTGTCTAGGTACATATATGTGCTCAAGATGGCAAAATGTTACCTTAAAAATTTCGCTCCAATTTACTAGCCTTTGTGCGACGCAAAAGCCTGGGATGTAGTCACAGTTTTCTTCACTTTAACTCACTGGGCACTTGATTAAGGCAAAGCAGACTAAGTGACGGACACGACTAATAAAAGGTTCCTCCTTATCAAATATATGGACCCAGAACTTCTTGACCTTCCAGGAAGTCAATGCTAAGCTGATTAAGTCGATGCTTTATGTTCCGTTAGGAAGTTACCAAAGCGCCCTCCTAGGACCACAGAGAGTCATGGAAACATTTTAATACTGGTAGGGCGAAGATGACAGATGAGAAGCAGCTATGGAAGCAATAATGAAATGGAACAATCCCTCAAAAGTGGGTATAAATTATAGTGCATTTTTTTTCCTGGAGAATTGGCCATGGTTTCTTCTAAAAAATGTACGGAGGATTAACTGTGGGGCAGTGGCAATGCCAGCTGCCAGAGATGACGCGAAGGTATCTCAGGTCAGGGTTAAACACCTGGGCTCTGACTGCCACAATGCCCAGGTTCAAGTCCTGGTTCTGCCCTTTAGTCACTATCTCGGCTCAGGTGAGGCTGTTATCTTTTTAGGGCCATAGTCTTCTTATCTGTAAAAGGGGATGGCAATAATACCTACATAGAGGGTTGCTGTAAAGACTGAATTAGATGAAGTATACAAAGCACTTAGCAAAGGGCTAGGCACAAGATAAGAATTTGATAAATACCAGCTATTACTGTTTATCAGACTTCATCTTCATGATCTGTGTTCAGTTTAAATACAATCCATACAGCCATTGTCTCCTTCGCCCTTGAGACATAGGTAAGTCAGCATCAGAGACTGTTAACAATTGGGACAAAACCAGAGAGGGAAAGTGACTTCCTCAAGATCATGGCTGAGTGCCTTCCGAGCTAGCTTGCTACCTCTTGCTTTTCGAAAAGAATGAGTCACTTACCAGCTCTCCGAAGTGTTTCATGGCATATTCTAACACCCCAGCTGCTGCCTCCGGCTGCTGTAGCTTATTATTAATACTGGGAAAACAAAAGGAAGAGGTGGTTACACTCAACACGTCGGAGCATGGGAGGTGTGGGGTCCTCTGTGGGCAGGTGGCTCACCAGCATGTTGGGGACAATGTCTTGCAGATGCAGAGAGAGCATCAATTATCTATTACCACCCAGAAAGCTCAGCCTGAATGATTTCAATCTGAAGAATGATTTCATCTTGATCCTATATTCCTAATTTCAAGGGGGCAGTATTTGGTGGACAGGAAGTCTTGCCTGCTCTGGGGCCTTCCTCCAGCCAGCACAGACTAGTTTCCTCTCAGATGCTGTAAGTCGGGCAGTATGTGTCTGTTTTTTAAAAACTAGAAACTCTGGATTCAAAATTGTCCCTGTTATAGAGCACAACCAGAGGAGGTACGTTTGAATTTCAACTCTTACCTCCTCTCACTATTGCCTTTGGTAATAAGAATAACCAAAATAAATGGGCTCTGGGGGCAAAACAGAAGTGGCACCGAGGTTTGGGTCACCCACATCAGTGACAGCCAACCCTAGGGACTGTGGCTGCAAAACCATCTGGAATGCTCCCCTGACAGAGCCCATCGCCTGCAAGTTCAGATGCCTCCTTAGTCCTTCTTCAAGGACCATCCCCTACCTGTGCAGCAGGCTGTGAAGGGACCACATCTAGTGTTACTCGCCTGGTCTCTGCCGGAGAGACGCTTTTCACTATCGGCACGCTACTTTGCTGATGTCGTCTGTAGACAGTATGTGGCCAGTTGGAACTGGAGGACTATAACCTATTGGGGCAAGCAGCAGTAATGCTGGAAGGCCTGGCGCCTGGACTCAGCTAATCAGAGAGGCTGCAAAGAGGTCCTGAAATCAGGACTTAGACCCCTGCTCCGATAGGAACCTACGTAAAAGGCTAAACGGCAACTTACACAATACTGAGCCTAATCTTGAGTTACAGGAGGAAGTTAGGAGGGAGGGAGCAGGCTTGAGAAAGTCAAAGGACCACAACAATTACATCTGTTCACAGGGAGGGAGCAAAATGTGGCAGACTGACTTAGGAGTCTAGACTGGTTTAATGAGCAAGGATCCAGTTTATTGCCCTGAGTACAAACTGTCTATTTGACTAGAATTGATTTTTAAGTGGTTTTGGGAAATTCCAGGGTTTGGTTTCAATGTGGTAATATGGCAAGAGATTGCTGTTATAAATATTATCTTTAAAAATTTGAGTTCCACCACATTTCTTCCAATAAAACCAACAGGGACTGCCCAGAAATCTGATGAACTAGAGAAGAGAACATTTGCGAAAGTAATAATCTAATGCCTCATATTTACAAAGCACATTTCAAATAATCTTTCCAACCTATCGCTCCCTTGACCTCACGCATCCTTAAGAGAGTGCAGAAGGAAAGGCATTCTCAGCCTTGTTTTACTTCCGGGGAGACGAAGGTCCATGAAGTCAGTGATTTTCCCCAAGGCCCGCAAAGAATGGGGACAGTCCCCATATGACCTGAAGCAACCTTATGTCTGTTCTTTGTTAAGGTGGGAGGCGAAACAGCTTTGGATTTAGAGTCAGAAGACCTGTGTTTACATTTCTGGAGGCCCAATCCTGCTACTTACAAGCTGTGTGACCATAAGCAAGGCATCGCTTTCGAGTTTCAAATTCCTTATCTATAAAATGAGGCTAATACTACCCCTTTCACAGAGTTCTTCAGGAAACTGAATGAAATAATGACCATGAAACTGCTAAGCAGGTCCTTATAAATGCTTCTTCCTTCATCTGTTTTTCCTCCCCCAAGGATAGACGTTGCTAGAAACATAGTTATATGCTTGTGTACAGAAAAATCATACATCTAAGGTTGAGACTTGAGTGACACTAGCAAATCATCCTGAACAGATTATTCGAGTTGGGTGTCTAAGCTCTGGGCTCCAGGCTCTGCGATCAGAGGCAGATACACTGCACAGATGTTTCTCTCCTTCATTTACAGGAGCAGACAGGCAACCTCGTGTGGGATCTGTGGGGAGGCCATTAGTGCTTCCATGTAGGTCCTAAGTAAAGCAGTGAGCCAGAACGTTCTCCGTAAGTTCTCTGCTGCAGGATTCAGAAATGTTTTTAATTTCACCGTGAAGCCGCAACATCATGGTTTCTTTTAGGAAGCCCTACAGAGTTTTTCTAAGCTGAGAATGAAAAGCCAAGTCCAAAGAGACTAAGCCTACCGCACGTTCACTGTGAAGCGGGTCCCCATCCCTCCCGACCCCGAGGTCGGCTTCTCAACTTCGTTGCTCACTCACATGCGGCTGGGTGAACTGTATTGGTAATTAATAATAATACAGATTTGTGATCATCTAGTTCCTTGAACATAAAAATTTTGAAAGCATAAGGTGACAGGAAAAGAGAAAACCAGTATGTATTATAATCAAATATGCAATATATCATATATAAACATGTGTAACTTTATATTCTATATATGGTTTGAGCCCTAATGTGGACTACTAGGATGGCTCGGGTAGGAGTATAAACTATTGTGATGAGGAAGATAAGGCGTTCCTTGCCTGAACCTTTAAGAATCAGACATCGAAATCTAGGTGTTCTAATAACTGTCTTCTAATCTTGTGTTCTGGAACATATTCTGTTTTCAAGAACAACTTATAAACATTACTGAAGCTTGCAACACAAAAACAAAAACAAAAGAAAGCAAAAGTCTCTTCCCATTCCACTTTCCCACTCATTATGCATAAAAAAAGTTTTACAACAAACTGGTCAAAATCAGAAAGTAGTGACTAGAGACTTCAGAGAAGAAATAAATTTATCTTAATATTGCTAAGGGACAGACCAACACAGCTTTGCAAATTAAAAAAAAATCTCATATGGCCCCAACTTCTTCGAGAAAGTCCAAATAAGTCATCTGCATCATACTTGTCACTTGAATGTGTGTGTAGGCAGGCGAGAATGCAGACAGAGCCCGATGGGAAGGAGTGGGGGGCTGGGCTCATTGGGGGAACTACAGACTAGGCCTTTAGGAACTGCCATGAAAACTGGGGGTGTCCCTCGAGACTCATAAGCTCTTGCCCACAGTAAGGGCAATCTCTGAAAAATTACAACGTTGACTAAAGGAACTAAAACACACCCATGAAGAATGAGTGGGATCAGTCTGAGAAAGGGTCCTTTTCAAATATTAAGTTCTTGTTCTCTCATTTGAAGGCAAGAAGCCTGTACACGCCCACTCTGGATTGTTCAGAGAGTAGAGATTTTAAGTTAACCAGCTGCTATCATCCTGATTATTTTTCCTCTTTCCTACTTTTATTTTACTTTGCTATAGAACTTTCTCCCTAAGCTACATTTCTCTATTCTCTCCTTCCACGGAGTCCCCCACGCATGCCTACAAGACTGCCGGAGAACGCAACTGCGATGCGGAGGTTCTCGGGAGGTAAGTGAACAAAACTCGGCGCTCAGGAGAATCTGTTGTCTCGTTTGGGACCTTAACTTTTTCTCCTTCCTCCATGACTTCTGGCACTTTATCGTGGCAGGCAATATTTTATGACAACAACAGAAAGGTATCTAAATTTATCGAGAGCTCGCTCGCTGTGCTAAACACTTATATGTGGTCTATCTCAACCCTATGAAGTAGACGCTATAATTTATACTGCCATTTTACTACGAAGAAACTGTGGGCCAGTAGATAGATCTCAGGCTATTGGATGTCATCACTTCCCTTAAAAAACGTACCGTTTCAAAGGACCTTAAATAATAACTGAAGAGTTATATACTGTAAGAAGCAAAATGTGACAGACCACGGGACGGCATCTTAGTTTTCTACTCTTGGCATCAGAAGGCATCCAGTAAATACCTGTAAGATGAATGAACGAAAGCACTGGATGGGATGTTCTGACTGGCTAGCTCTCTTTCCATAACTCGCCATGCAGGAGAAAGGAGCCCCACTGCGCCCTCGTTCTCACTTCCTCACCGATACGTGGCCAGCGTTCCCCTCTGACCCCCAAGCTCCCGTCTCCTATTTTTTATTTCCTTTCAGAAGCTACTAATATGCCTTAAAGTCTCCAACACAACCGTCAGCCACGCCGCCACAGTGGGCTTTTCCGAAGTAGCTTGTTCGAGGCTGCCAGGCTTACAGAATCCAGATTGCAAAGCGTGGGCTAAGTAAGCCTCTATGGAAACTCAGTAGCTCCTAGTAAGGTCTCCAGTCGCCTGTCTACTTGGGTGACACAAGCCTATCATTTGAAATATCCCCCTTTTAAACTCAGATGTGGTTTGATGAGACTACAGGGAGAAACTGTATGATGTTTGGCTCATGTGAAAAAAATCACCTTTGCTCAAAAGTCTCCTTAATGAGGAACTCTGGTTTTACGCGGCAGCTGGGAGTTTTCAACAGCCCGTTCTATAAATGCCCCTCAGTCTTTCCCTATTAATGCTGGAGCCTTATAAAGGGCAAACTGTTCAAAGCCCCAGACTGACAGGAGAGGATTGCTAATGACATAAACCAGACTCCACTGACGCTGGTCTGGTTAAAAAGATGTGACAGCAAACAAGTTAAGCGAGATGGAGGCCTAGGCAGTAACCTGCCCACAGCGACAGTGTGCAGAAACGACAGGTTGACCAGACTTCCCGTTTCCTCTTGATGCACACCGAGGCCGGAAGGAAAAGAGTCTCGAGAACTTTCTAAGCCAGTGGATACTGATTCCCACTGCTGTCTTAACAGGGCCAAAGGGGTACATCTGTATTCTATTCCATATTCCAGTGAGAACACCCAGTTGAGATCTTACACAGTTGTAAATCTACAGTGCAAATGGAAACTGCCTGTCCACATAATAAAACCCAGAGCCCACCAACGAAGCTGCTGTTAGACAACGAAGACAGGAGAGCTCAGTGAATTAGGATATCAAGAGGGGAAGAGGCAGTTCTTCAGATATATCCACTTTCATCCGTTCCCCACTTCAATATTTAATTTTTATTAAAGGAAGCTGAGCTAAAGACCTTGGAACTGGGAAAATTCCTGGCAATTGAGGGAAACACTTTCTAGAGCTGAAAATTAACAGATACAGATAAGAAATTGCCTTAATGTCTTCTATACCAAACAGATTCTACCAAGTGTCTTTTCTCTCTACTTTCTAAAATGTTGCTTCCAGAAGTAGGAAAAGAATGTGAGCTGAGTAAGCCATGCGGACCCGAAGAAGCTCCTCATCGCCTTGGCAGGTTCCGGCTGAGAAGCTGGTGCGGGGAGCGGGGCTGTTACTTCTCTGGGACAGTCCCCTTGGAGCTTTTCCTCGGGGCTTTTCAAGGGCAGGTGGTGACCAGGTTCACTGAGGATGAATCTGACAGGAAGGGTAGGTCGTTAACTGTCTAAGGTCTTAACGCTGAGCCAGTGAGAGGGTCCCTGGCTTGGATCTAAATGCCATTGCTACCACCTGAAGAACTTGTTTCCCAAAGGGTTTTCTAAGTCACTGCTTCATAGGCTTCTGGGCTGACGTCAAGTCCCCAGTAACCTGGCCTGGTGATTCCTTCTTTATGGCTCTTATGGTTATCGACCTTGTCTCTTAGCCTTGGCGCCTTGGTGACCTTCGGCTGTTCAGAACGAACTGATGCAGGATTATTCAACGCAAAGCTGGAGCCCGTTGGCAAGTTGGTCATATGGGGAGCATCTGCCATCACATCTGGGGGACGACTTAGGCTTTCCTAGCGCTCCCATCAGGAATTTACGAGAACGTTACACACTTGCTTCCCAAACGAATCCGGGCCTTCTTTCTCCTGTCTGTTTCTAGTGCAGACCACAGTCTGAAATTTATTTGGTTCCCTGTCAAGTAAGAATTCTTTGAATTCCGTTGGTGCTGGGCTGGTGACACATGCAACACAGCTGAGAGGGGACCTCGGCAGGTCTGGCTGAGGAGCTCCTGACCAGCCAAGATGAGGCCACGATGGACACTGCTTGGGATCCTAGCCACTATACCAAGCAGTCTTTATTTCTCTTATAGAGCAGTAATGTTTCAGATCAGCCCGTCCCTTCCCCCAGCACCAAAACTTAGCTCTGTGCCCAGTGGGCGATTAAAAACAAAATAGCCTGATTCCCACACAGAGCCAGGAAGAGCTGGGCTTGCCGGGCCCTGATGTCTTTATCAGACAGTTACCCTGGGACTCTGGAAGCAGCAGAATGGACTGGGCAACTCGGAGACACGTCTTTTTGAATAGGGTAATTTAAAAGCAAAAGGACAGCAGAGAAGAGAGAGGCAATGTGAGAACATCGAAAGGCGACAGGGAGAAAGGTAGTGAGGGGCGATTTAAAGGCAGGCAGGAGGGAAAGCGAACAGGGACTGGCAGGCCTCAGAGTCCCCGTCCCGCTCCCCGCCCCTCCCCTCCCAGCCTGGGTCAGGAGATGAAAACAGTACCCTTGGGTCTGGCAAGGTCAACCCCCTCCTTCCCCGCATCAGGAACCCGGGAATGGCAACTGAACTCCTTCTCAAAGCGTTAAGGAAGAGAAGGCTGGCCTCGTTAGGTGGTTTCAAAGCTGGGATAGTCGATGTCCTCGGAGCTCTCGGGGACCTAAGGCACCAAGATAAAAAGGATCTGGTGCGAGAGAGGTGGTCCACCTTGGATAATCGAAATGGGTTCCTGATGTCTCAGTCAGTTTAAATGGTATGTCTATCACAATATTCAGAGGACATGCTAAGTCATTATGTGAGGAAGTGGGGGCCCCTAAGAATAAAAAAAAAAAAAAAAAAAGAAAAAGAATGCTAACAGCTGTGTAAATTAGGGAACAGGGAGACAAAAAAATTCTATCTTTTCAAGACTGGTGGGGAAAGGTACATCATTCTTTTTTAATTAAGAAAAATTTGGGGGAGGGAAGTTCACTACAATACAATCACTTTCCAAAATGCTATTTTTACCAATGCATTGTATGTTTAAATAACTACATATTTCATACATCATGGTGACTAGAGCATTAACGTAATTTTGTATTCCGCTTGTTCACGTAACACTGGCATTTTATACTTTATCCAGAGCCTTCATGATTCCTTTTAATGGCTGAACAGTCATCTCATCCCACTGATCCCATGTATATAACCCGTCTCGTGGGCCTGGTGGGGAGCAGCACTTGTTAGAACACCAGGCCACCGGGAGAGCTGCTTCTGAGCTCACCTGGTCCAGTGCCTTCCACATTCGCTAAGTGGTCTGTGCCATGGCAGTCTGCAAGGTCGTCTCTGGGAGGAGGTGTCCATCCCTGAGGACGAACACACTGCTCACCGGTAAGCCAGGCAAGCTGTCCCGTTTTACACGTCACCTCCAGACACCTCCTGGCTGGACACAGGGCGTGGGTGCCCTAGCACGACCCAGCGTGAGGCACTGGGAGGCTGCACAGCCCCGAAGTGTCAAAGCACACGCTTTGTGCTGGCCGGGTTGGAAACCCGAGGGCTGTCAAGGCGTGTTGTAAAAATGATAAATGGCTGTCACCTTTCCAAGGCTCTAGCTGATTTAGGGCTACTGGCAGGCACATCACTCCCAGCATGTCAGCCAGTTAATTACTTCCAACTTTATCTTTCTTGTCAACACTGCCTGACAAATTGGCCATTATCTTTTTATTCTACAACAATGAGCACTGCTCCTTTTCTGGTGATGCCTGGAGGTTTTTCTCCTCCTTCCCACTTCTTCATATCCAGAGCGAAATGAAGAGCTCAGAGAGACGATTAGAAAGAAGCTGTTAGGAAAAGGAACAGGAGGAGGGCTGATAGAGTGAACCCAGAGCTAACTGCCAACTATCCTGACTCAAAGCAGGGTTGGTATTTTGGGTAAAATCCTGATTTCTTGGCTTCTCAATGTCCAAGAGGTCTGACTCAGTCTATTATGTGGATGAAGTTGGGCAATAAAAATTAAACGAGCTGGCATCTAGTGACCTGGCAGCTTCAAACTCTCCACACTTAACTGTATAAGCAGATGTGTGCTGGCCTTTTACTCCATTAAGGAGTTAGGCCACATCGTAGAAATACCGATGCCCATTCTGGCATCAGGGAAAAGAAAAAAATGTGCTTACATTTTTGGCAAGGCAAAGCTGACAGAAGAAGGCCGTGACACACTATAGCTGGATTCCCAAGATCCAGAGCTCAGGAGGTGTCCAAAAGAATCTGGAGAGACCGATGGTGTCACCACTGATATAGTTCATTGCCCCTGGGACAGACTGTGTCAGAGGTGGCCATGGGCAGAACCCAGCACCTACTGTATTTCCTCGGTTCTTAGATGCACTTTTTTCAAACTTTAACATCTCTGAAATCACGATACAGTGCACAATGCAAGATTTCAGAGCGCCGTGACACAGTTTAATGGCCAGCAAGCAGTTTGTCTACGCCCCGCATCGTGGTACATAAAAATCAGAAGCCGCTTCTCCAACTCGGCATGAGCGGTCCCGTTAAACCTCAGGCCGTTCTGAGGATGAGCCAGCGGCAGCAGAAGAGCAGAGGCTTCCTGCTGAGCTACAGCGAGCTTCTCCCTTTAGAATGGTCAGGGGCTGCGATGATACCCCATCCCTTTGGACAGCTCTAGGAGAAACCCCAGGACTCCTCCCTTTGTACGACACACTGATGGCTGGCCAGCTGTCTGCACTGAAGAGCAGCTTTCCTTGGGGTTTGTAAGATGCTCTGGGAAGGCAAGCTATTGTACAGCGAACCTGCAGGAAGTCTTCACAGTGGCCAGAAATAAATTCACGCTCCACTGGTGACCAGTGAGAGACCTGACCTCTTGGCTACGGCTGGACGTAAAAGAGCATTAAAGAAAAAGGGGGGCCTGGAAAAGAAAGCTATAATCTGCGCTTGTGCTCTGTACACGGGGGCTTCCTTCCTCTGCCCACTCTGCTGCTGGCAGCTTTTCTACTAGGGGTGCATATTCCTAGAGGCACGCTGGCACTTCTGAAGTCAGCATGAGCCCAGAGGTTCAGAACGTATTTTTACTGAGAAATGAGGAACTTTGGGCAAATCCTTGTCCCTCGGGACGAAGTGTTTTTTTCTTCCAGCAGAGGTGTGGTGGGGGGAAAGCAGGACCGTGTACCTTTTCTGGAAGCCAGGAAACAACTGTAAAAGCAGGACTCATACTTCCAAGCAACACAACAGAGACACCTTGGAAACACACGTTCGGGATTAAGACAGCGTGGGCCTTGTTCCTCCACCTTGCCCCTCACCTGCAGACCGTAAGACCCCGTCACCCTCGCCATTCACTGGTTGCTCAGGCAGGCCGGCTTGGATTCTCCGACATTCTTCAGGAATCACAGGCCTGCTTTCCTGTTAGTGCTGCCTAAGTCAGGGCAGCAGAGGTACAGCCCGAAGGGACGGTTTGCAGGCCCAGGGTGGCCGGACGCGAACTTGTCATCGTGCCCCGCACTCCGCCTTCCCCACAGATGGTCTGGTCTCTGGTTAACGGTGATTTTCTACCATTACCATGTAATGAGCATTTGAGTCCCACAATATTTTATTACATTCGTGGATAAATTATGAGGAATACAGCTACCCAGAGATATGGCTGTTTCTTATGAGGATGTGTTATTTTCTTTGTTCTATTTTTGACATTAGCAGCTGCGTGTGGCCCCTCAGGCTGTGATGGTTAAATGAAAGGCGACGCAGGGTGAAGTAATCAGACACGCCGTTTACACAGGTCTCCAGAGAAAACAGGAGTGAGACCAAACCCTGCCCACTGCTTGGTGGTCCTCTAGCTCATCTTCAGAGGTAAGGAAAGCGGGGTTTGACTCAAATTGATGGTTTCCGGTGGTACAGAGGGATTATACTATAAGAATGCCACCTCAAGTTCCTGATTAAAAGAAGAAAGTTGAACCAAAGGATCTCAACTTTTCCAGTTCTCACTTTCTTTGAGTCTTTAACGATGATCTATAGAAGAAAAATGGACTTAAAGCAGGAGAGAATGCAATGCCCTACAATGAAGAACTTATCATGATAAAATATTGGCAATGACCATGGGGAGAAACTCTAAGTCTCCATTACATGTTTATTTAGGGGAAGAGAATCTTCTGTTGGGAATTCATTCTTTCATTTGACAAGTTCAAATTAAATATCTCTTTTGTCTTCAGCTCTGTGCTAAGTGCTAGATGCTAGAACTTCTGTGGTAAACAAGACCGACAAGGTCTTTGCTTTCAGAGCTTATAGGTCAGTGAAGTAGATGTACAAGAAACAAAGGCTGTGGAGGGAAGTACCACGAAGAAAACAATAACATGGGGGACTTGTTTTACATTTGGGTGGGCAGGCAAGGCTTTTCTGATGAGATGACAACCTCATACCTAAATAATAATACTTAGTATTTGCTGGACACGGTCTATGTGTCAGACGTTACGTATTTTATGAGCACTACCTACTTTTAAAGAAACTATCTAGTTGACGTATAACACACACATACATAGGAAAGCATACAGAGTGTACAGCTTGAAAAATTATCAGGAAGTGAAGAGAACGTCCATGTTGTAACTAGCACCCAGGCTGAGAAACGGAACACAACACACTGCCAGCAACCCAGAAGCACGGCTCCCTTCCTCATCCCCAGAGGTAAGGACTCACTGACTTCTGACATAACCGGTTAGTTTTGCCAGGCTTTGACTTTTATATAAACACTCGTTAAGATACAGCCATGTTGTGTGGCACGGCACAGCAGTTGCCTTTTTCTATTGTTGAATAATATCGCACTGTATAAACATACCACAATGTATCTATCTGACTGCTGATGGACACTTAGGCCATTTTCAGTTTTTAGCCATCACGTGTGGTGGTGTTACTACGCACATTCGCGAATGTGTCTTTGATGCACGTGCACCCGCGTTTCTGTTGGGAATACACCCAGAAGTAGAATTGCTGGGTTACAGGGTATGTTCAGCTTTAGAAGGTACTGACGAGTTGCTCTCCAAAGTTGGTTTCACTAATTTGTTGCCACCGGAAGTGAATGAAAATCCCAATTGCTCCGTGTTTTCGTCACTTGGTATTTGTGGTGTTTTCTATTTCAGCTGTTTTGGTTGATATGTCGTGGCATTTTATAGTTTTAATCTGAATTTCTATAATGACAAACAAGCTTGACCGGCTTTTCACGTGTTTCTCGGCCTTTTGGGTACCCTCTTTAGTGAAATAAGTGCCAGTTCACATCTCTTAACTGGCCAGCTTTAAAAAATTGTTTGATAAGAGTCCTATATATATCCTGAACATAGTACACACAGAAGTATATATTGGCGGTATCTTCTTGCCTTTTCGCTGTCTTCATAGTGTCTTCTGATACACAGAAATGACTACTTTTATTGCATGTTTTCCTTTATGGTTAATGTTTTTTCTATCCTGTTTAAGAAATCTTTGCTTATTTGAAGATAAAAATCTCCATGGTATCTTCTAGAAGTTTTAGTTTTGCCTTTCACATTTAGGTTTTAAATCTCCTCTGGACTTAGCCCCATTATCCCCCCATAAGGCTATCTAGCTGACTCAGCAGAACTTAATGAAAAGACTGTCATTGGTAGACACTGCCATAGATCAAGCATTCATATATGTGTGGGTCTGTTTCTGGATGTTTAATTTTGTTCCATTTATCTATTTGTCTATCCTTGTACCAATACTATACTGTCTTAATTATCGTAGTTATCGTAGCTTTATGATAAATCTTGATTTCTAGTAGTGTGATCCCTCCAAATTTATTTTTCTTATTTGAAAATGCCTTAGCTATTTTTAATCTTTTGCTTTATTTAACTTAATACTCACAAAAAAATCCTGTGAGATGAAGACGTTATGATTTTTATCTCCATTTCACAGATTAGTAAACTCAGAGAAGTAATTTAATGTGCCCAGGGTCATATAACCACCAAGCGATAGGCAGGGATTAGAACTCAGATTTGATTCCAGCCTCAAGTATTTGAAGTCTTTAATCCTCAAGCCAGATGACCCCTTCAGGAAATTTAATACGAATGTATCACAACTTTAAGAAATTCTAATGTTCTAAGCCACCCATTTCCAGTTAAAAATCTTGTTTTGAAGCTACAAAAAGCCACTTTCCTGGTAAGACTCTGGAAAAAAAAGCAGCAAGAAGTAAAAGCTTCTTGGACTCCTTCCACAGCCCATTTCCAGAACAATCAGAGTCCTCACATGGACTCGCAGGGCCCCTCAAGCCTGGCTCCCCGCCCTCTCCAGCTTTCACTGGCCCGACTCCTCTACCTTCGTGACTGAAGCCACGCTCGGCCACTTACACGCTCCTAGTGAGCCAAGGTCCTCCACGTAGCCACGCCTTTGCACACGATGCCCTCTCCCACTCCTGGCTACTTCCTCCTTTTTCTTTAAAACCTGGGTACCACTTCCCTTGGGAGGTTTCCAGAACCTCACCTGGGTTGGGCACTCCTTCTCCTCTGAGTCCCCTATCCAAACATGTCACAATGTCCTAGAGTTTGGCTATCTGCCTCTCCAACCAGACTGTGAGGCACAAGAGGCTGGGGTGGTGCTGTCACTGTGCCCTTCGATCTGAATGCTGACTAACAGACCAGAAGTGAGCTACAAAGTCCTGAGAGAGATGTGAGAGAGACTTTTTTTGCTAGGTGTTATAATTAAATAATAGACTATGAGAGGAGGCCTGAGAAATGATTTCTAAGACACCCAAGACACACTCTTGGGTAGAAGTGGCACATTAGAAGGCTCAGTGAAGAGGTGGAAGCAGCTTCTGTGACGGACCTGGGCTTTCCGTGAGGTAGAAACTGGACTGAATGATAGACGGGTCAGGTATCAAATGGCTACACATAGTAAGGCAAGCTGCGACCCATTAAAAGTCTTCAGAAGTAAAAGACTCCCATGAAGTACACAAACTGACAAGACAGGTTCTTCTAACTGGGAGTTTGGTTTCAAAGGCAGCTGTTTCTCTCCCCCACCAATTTTGAAAGCAATGGTTAAAGAGTAGGCAGGGGCAGGAATACACTAGGAAAAGAGAACTCTCTCCAACAGAGACATTTTCAAGAAAATGAGATGTGACACTCCCATTTGGGTAGAGAGAGAGAGAGAGAGAGAGAGACTCCTCCAGCTCTTAGCTCTGTGGTCCTCAGCTGCTCGAATGCTGCCAGCCCTTGGTGCCAGCCCGAGGCCGTGCGGCCCACACCGTGAGGTCTTTGAGAACCTCCAGGCTCGGCGAAAGCTCACGGGCTTTCCCATGAGGAATACGAGCTTCGTTTCCAAAAACATCTTTCACAGGAGCACTAAGCCGACACTCTTTCACCACCAGCAAAATGGAGAAAGGCAAAAACTCTTAAGATAGCCAACCCAGGTTTCCTGCATTTGTCAGCTACCTCCCAGTTTTATGGTCCCTTTGCTGACTGAAGGAGAGAAAAGGGACTGAAAGCCTCTCAGAAAAGAAAACTGCTCTCGTCCCCCACATTCTTCTGCTCGCTCCGCTGGACTCAAAACAAGGGCTTACTTTCCCTTCTTTTAGAAACTAGGAATCGAGGACATCAAAGGGTTGTGGATGTTCTGGAGGATAATCTCCTGGCATGGGAAATACTCTTAGCTATTTGATTTAAAATTTGGGGGGCTTTACTGACATTTGGGCTGCTCAGGCAATTTAAGAAAATCTTCAAATAAGAAAACTTGTCTCCAATTTATGCCTTATGTTAGAAATAAGTCTCCCGAAAATAAATGTCAGACAGTAAGCGCTCATGCTAGATGTTTGTGATCCACACTCATAACCCCTGTCCTACCTTTCCTAGAAAGGACTGCTATATGGCTTGGAAATAGGATTAATTCATTTTCTGTCCAGATAGGAAAATCTATTCATAACATTTTCCTGTTCAGGCGGGAGAAGTGGCTACTGGGAAGAACAAACAAAAAGCTGGCTGGGAATCCATAAAGCTCCACTGTTCCGTGATGCTTTCTCTACTGCGCTGCCCACAGGAGGGAAGACAGCAGGGTCACGTGTGATGTTACATGTGACTGTACGGCGCAGGGGTTAAGCTCGGTGTCATCTGATGGCTAGGAGATTATCTTGAAGCTCCTCATGGAGTTTGGCCGACCCTGTCGGATGCTACAGTTGAGGCCAGGTTCGTGTTAGAGAAATGAACTCCATGGAGCCGAGACTGCAGTGCCCAGCTGAGCTAGATATTTGCAAAAAGAAAGCAGGGACCGGCTGACAGTGCCAATTGTAAACAGAAGCTTTTGAGCAGAATGACATGTTGCTATAGGGTGCCAGCAACATCCTTACTCCTTAGCAGGCAAAGGAGCCGAGGTGAGAAAACAAACCCACCTGATCCACTGCTGCTTTTTCATTTAGAGGAAAAAAAAACTGTTTGGGAACTCCAGCTGCTTGCACAGAAATGGCTTTCTGAGAGGCTAGAAGCCCCGACTGGAAAAGGGGTGGTGGCAGGGTAGGAGCTGTCTGTCAGGTGTCAGGCTCGCGTGTGAAGGGCCCACACTGGAAAGCATGAGCACCAGAACTGCCTCAGCAGCTCCAGGACACGGAGAGCCCAAGAGCAAGTTCTAAGACAGGGTCACTGTTTAAGGACAGAGGGACCTTTGTATACGTTCTTAGTGAAAAGCTCATTTTAAGGATTTAAAGTTTGCTAAAATCCCAGGTGTTTTCCATTTGTTTTCAAAGGAGGAGTGTCCTTCAAATACAGCACATGAGAGATTACAATATCCCTATTTCCAGGGACATATATTATATAGAGGGAATAATTTCAGATTCGTAAACCATATTGAATAGAAAGAGGGACATGAGATTCTGGATATGGATTTATTAGGCGATGGGGATTCTTTTCTCTGATTTAATAGATTTTCCAAGTTTTGAACCACGGGCCAAGGATAGCCCTGTTCTGTTCTGCCTGATGCCCAATGGAACTGTGGGTGACCAACCTAGAACCATGGCCATTAGGCCTGAGTTTTCATCCCTGCTGTTACCTCTTACACCTCCTTGTCAAATGGCAAGTGTGAGAAGCCAACACTGGCCTACTCGTTGTGGAAGGAGGAAGTATGTAAAAAGAAAGAAAACTGAGCAAATCCTGCGGACACAAACTACAAAGTGTTTTTCTGCTTCCCAAGAGATTTACTCTATCCTTCTATTTCTAGAGCTTTTCTAGGTTGGAAACGTTCAAATGTGAGTAGTGTTAGATCCAGGTCGAATGAGGGTTTTGTAAAACACTGAATGATGATCAGAGAAAGGCATAACCAGCCTTGGTAAAAGCACATTAAGCAGGATGCCAAAATATACCAGATCCTCCTATAAACAGCATGGATTACATTCACAGGCCTCCCTGGGTGAGTGGAGAGGCTGATTCCCTACTCTCTCTGCCTACCTTACGCTCACCCCATGGTTATATAACATTTAGAATGGAATCTGGAAATTCTTCTGACCCTGCCCTGCTTGCTGATAGAGCTGAGCCAGTGGCTGGCAGGGGCATAATCTAATAGGCGAAACTGGAAACACAAATTCACAGTCCTCTTGTGTCAGCCCAGAGACTGTGCAGGCAAGGAAAGAAAGACTCGCCCCTGTCTCCCTCCTCCCTTCTCTGGCCTAAGTTTACACTGACTTCACCCAACAGGCACCTGACCCTCCCAGATGAGCTGGGAGGGGCTAAAGCGCCATGCACATGGGGTGGAGGTGCAGGCAGCAAACGATATTTAAGATGCTGACTTGGTAGAGCATTCGGGCTTGGGAAGGAGAGCTATAAGACACCCGACGAAGCTGCACTTTCAGAAACTCACGCTTTGAGGAAGGCCAAAGAAGAGCAAGGAGAGAAAGCACAGCCGAGTGGTGAGCCCGTCAGGGTGGGAGCGTGAGGCTGCAACTGTCGCAGCTTCGCAGACCTCAGCTGGGCACATCCAGAGTCCCCCGAGGAAGAGCCTTCCCCACCCAGGCTCACGAAAGATGCCGCCAAAGACTCTCTCAGCTGCGATCTGGCTCTGCGTTTTCATCTTGGCCTTTGTCAGCCACCCAGTGTGGCCACAGAAGCCCCCTAAGCGCAAGACACCTGCGCAGCTCAAAGCAGCTGCCTGCTGTGAGGAGGTGAAGGAGCTCAAGGCCCAAATTGCCAACCTGAGCAGTCTGCTGGGCGAACTGAGCAAGAAGCAGGAGAAGGACTGGGTGAGCGTGGTCATGCAGGTGATGGAACTGGAGAGCAGCACCAAGCGCATGGAGTCGCGGCTGACGGACGCCGAGAGCAAGTACTCCGAAATGAACAACCAGATCGACATCATGCAGCTGCAGGCAGCGCAGACTGTCACACAGACCTCGACAGGTAAGGAGAACATGTCCTCAGTTACTCACCACCTTGCCCTCAGTCGAGTGTAGCACTGCTTCTAGGTAACCTGGTCGTCAGAACAATTCCTGGGTGTGCCTTTGGGGTCTACTTGCCACCGGCTCTATTTTCTCTTTGATAAAGGCTTATGGAGAATTTCTTTTGATTTCTAATGTTCTGTAAATTTACCCAGTACCTTCGCAGGTCTCCTTTATTCACACAATGTTTCAGCACACTGAACGTCTGAATTACCGTCTTGGAGCACAGAGAGATTATGTGGTTTGCCCCAAACCACACAGCAAGTCTTAGAAACAGGGTTTGTCTTCCTGGTTGGTTCCTTCCTTACCCAGATGGGACCGGCTGTACCCTCAGTCCCCAGGAAGCAGAAATGAACACTAAAACCATAACATCTGTTGCTTTGGAAGCAAAGTTTTGCCAAAAGCAGTTCTCTCGCGTCTCTGAACATTGAGTGGGGTGGGCGTAACCGGCATTTCATATCTTCTCTCTGCAAACCTTACTCTTCTCACTGGCCCAGAATGAAGTGTACAGACACTGCCTCGAGCCACCTAAAGAATCTGTCTGTATTTAGGAAGGACGGGCTCCTCAAGGTTCCTCAGTTCTGATATTTCTATTTTTCCCCAGGATCTCAAATAAAATTCTCCATAAGAAAATGTAATGCTGACATTTGGATTTTTAGGAGGTCAAAAATAAGACACATTTAATGTTTTCTCTTGCAAAATAACTTTTAGTTTCTGGTTAGCTTGGCTCACATGGCCCAAAGTGAATTTATTGTTTAGAGAGAAGTTTGGTTTTACGAAGTTATCAGGAAATTATTAACTGTAAGGAGCACATCCTATAGATTATGTCATTTCCTGCTGATATAAAAACTTTTTGGTCACACTATAAACCGAGTCAAGAACAAAGAACAGAGTAATTCACTGGTTACCAGCCCAAATGAAGAAAAAAGTTTTAACATGAAATTAAGCTTAAAAATTAGGTTTTCTTGTATTTAAAGATAAGATTACAAATCTATCTAAACCGATGTGTGTGAATCACTTTCTAAGCACGCATTTCACTTCCTGGCCCTCAGTTTGGGACTAGAGAGGTACGCTCAGGCCATTTTCCAGACAAGTGAGTCCTGATTCGGTCTATGGGATGAAACCAGGCATGTGGAAGACCAGGCCAGGCAGAGAAACCCGAGGAGGCCACTTCCTGCTCCTCCAAATGGGATTTTCTCACCTCCAGCAGGGAGTTTCTTGGGAGTCAAACACAGCTCTCCCGCCAGGCCTCTTCTCTTCTTTCTCAGGATGCCATTCCTTATTTCTCTTCTCTGTTACCAGGTGCTGGGCACCTTTATAATCTGTAAGCAAGTAGCCCCTCACAGAAAGCAGTAAGTTGATGGTTTTATCAGTCATAGGAAGTGAAGAACTCTGATGGCAAAGACGAGCCTTGCCCCTTCCCAACATGCTCTGCCTTGGACGACTCCCCACGGTGGGTCATGGGGCCCAGGGCAGCGGGCACAAGACAAGACTCCCAGGATATGGGGGGGCAGGAAGCGTCTCTGGACAGCCAGAGCTCAGCTCTCTGACTCCTATCAGAAAAGGCTGTCCTTTCTTCCCTGTCTTCAATATTCAGAACAAGGAGACAAAATCTGACATAAAGCAGCAGTCCCCAAGGCGGCCAGGGAAACATTTCAATCAACCCCAGAGTGAAAACCAGCCTGTCCAATGCTCTCATTTCCTTGCATCAATCACCATGTCAGGGAAAAGCCTCCAATGGTTCCTTGGAGTGCATTTTCAGTTGTCTAGCAGGGCGGGGGAGGGGGTTAAGATTAGAAATCTCTCTCTCTTAATTAGGGCCTTAGTAGCCATTACCTCTGAAAAACAAAACCAGCAACCAACCAAATGAACGAAGGACAACAAAACAGACTTTATGAGATACTCATGACTTATCTGGTAATAGAGGCTGGCTGTCTCAGAAGCTGAATCTGTTAGAGCATCTGTCATGGGGCTCTCATGCACTAATATTTTCAGACTTCACAGCCTAGAACTACAGCAGGATAATTTATTTCAGAATAAACCTGAAACCACCTGTTGATACTCTCCAGGTGAAGGGCTTCTGCATCATCGGTGAAGCCATAACACACCCCCTTTTGGCCTGGTAATGGCCACCTTCCCCACATCCAGACACTGCCTACAAATGAACACTGATATGGATTTTGTGGTGGAAATGGAGTCACAGTGTTTAAACTTTTGATTTCGACGCAGCAGGAAGGCCTACCTGCCAGGGAGCCCGGTTCGGATGCTCACCGCTGTGGCCTGTCCCTTTTGCAGATGCCAGCTATGACTGCTCGTCCCTCTACCAGAAGAACTACCGCATCTCTGGCGTGTATAAGCTTCCTCCTGATGACTTTCTGGGCAGCCCTGAGCTGGAGGTGAGGTTATCACCACCCCCTGCCCATGTTCTACCATCCGTCCTCCATGCCCTCAAAAAACTGGGGACAACTCTGACAAAAGGGCTAGTCAGAGTCTAAAGAAAGGGAAAGTCAAGACGAAGAAACAACACACCGAATACTAGGGAGCTGTCCAAACATTCAATTTGTGAGGGGAAAAAAAAAATCCAGGCTCTGTTTTGCCCTTTCAAGTCATTATCAACCAAACTCCAACCTTCTAACACAGGTTAGGAAATTCTAGAGCCACCATCTAACTGGCTGAAATCTCTTGCTATGACCTAGAGCAGTTACTCTTTGAGGGAGGAGAAAAGAAACCATGGAGGGAGCCCATCAGAGGTCCCTGGAGTTTCCCCTTCAAGGCTTGTGGGCGCCTCCTCGCCCCACACTGGGGCCGAAGCGTGCCACAGTGCACCTGTGGCAATGTGGAAGCGCACGCACCCACTGGCTCTGCAGGAAAGGGAGACGGGGTGGGAGGTCCACTCCCACGCTCCTGCTCCTGCCCCCATGCGTTCCTGATCAGAGCATCTCTGCCAGGTGTTCTGTGACATGGAGACGGCAGGCGGTGGCTGGACCATCATTCAGAGACGAAAGAGTGGCCTCGTCTCTTTCCACCGGGACTGGAAGCAGTACAGGCAGGGCTTCGGCAGCATCCGCGGGGATTTCTGGCTGGGGAACGAACACATCCACCGGCTCTCCAGACGGCCGACCCGGCTACGTGTGGAGATGGAGGCGAGCACAAGCCTGGGGCCCGGGATTGCACCAAGCCAGCACGTGTGACTGTGCATAACTCTGGGGGTGCCATTCCTAGTATTACTCGCTTTAGGATTATGTATTTATTATGAGAGTTTTCCTTCAGGTTGCAGTACAGTTGAGGAAAAATAGGCTCTTTCCTATTTTTCAGAAAAGTGAGGCCGCAGGTACACAAGAAGAGGCCAGGCTCAGGCCAGAGCAGAGTAATCCAACACAAGGTCCCCTAGGTGCAAACCTTGCTGACACTGGTTGGTGACCCTCGTCAAAGCCCTTGAGGCATCAGTAAAGTACTCTTATGACAGCTCGAAGTCATAAGGTGAAAAAACACACCTTAGGGACAGGGAAATGAAAGGATAGAGAGAGAGTAATTGAGGCGGTATGGTGACTAGGAAGGAAAGTCTGGCCTAGGACCCTCGCGTGCTGATTCCCAGGTTTAGAGGTAAACAAGTGGTAAAGCCTTACTAGATTCCCAGCAGTAAGTATGGCTGCTGGCTGGA
>NW_024350927.1:5085556-5110605 GCF_902729225.1 Pteropus medius | reverse complement strand
GGCTGGGGGCATGGCGGGCTGGGGCATGGCGCCCAGCTGCCGTTCTCTCAGGCTCCGCCCCCTCCCTGGCAGGACTGGGAGGGTGACCTGCGCTACGCCGAGTACAGCCACTTTGTTCTGGGCAATGAACTGAACAGCTATCGCCTCTTCCTGGGGAACTACAGTGGCAACGTGGGGAACGACGCTCTCGTCTATCATAACAACACGGCCTTCAGCACCAAGGACAAGGACAACGACAACTGCTTAGACAAGTGTGCGCAGCTCCGCAAAGGTGAGATGTGGGGGTGGGGGAAGTTCGGGTACCAGCCCACAGTCCCACCTGAGCAGAAAGTGGGACTTACAACTGCACAGCTGGTGTTCGAGCTTTGGTATCTCTTTTCTACATCAGCTCTAATTGCTTAGCTGCTTTTCAGAAAACAAGTTCACAAATCCCTGTGGTCTGGTCCGCCGGCCATTTCCCAGGGGGGACACACCGCCTCACTGCACGGGTCTGTTTCTCGTGCCAGGTGGGTACTGGTACAACTGCTGCACAGACTCCAATCTCAACGGAGTCTTCTACCGCCATGGTGAGCACAACAGGCACCTGGACGGCATCACCTGGTACGGCTGGCATGGCTCCACCTACTCCCTCAAACGGGTGGAGATGAAAATCCGCCCAGAAGACTTCCAGCCCTGAAAGGAGGCCTGCTGTGGAGCGGGGCTGGCAAAACCGAGACAAACAGAGGTGGGGCAAGGGCGGAGGAGGAGAGGAAGGGAGGCTGGAAGGGTATGTTTGGAAAATGGCCTGTGATCTCCAGGGAGAGTGTAGGTCTCTGAGGGACACAATGCAATCGTATGTACCGAGGATGGGACAGTAAACGGGCTGAAGTATTTCAACACGATGGGTCCTGACACATACTTCTCAGGGGGCTGGCCTGAGTCAGCTCTACCTGCTGTGATCTCTGATATAGCAGCAGCTGCCTTTCCACATGATTTTTCTATGAATGAACAAGAACTGTGAGATCACTTATCGATTTTTTGTAAGGCCTAAGGTTACATGAGGGCAGAAAACAAGTCCCTTTGCTAAAGAACCATTTATTTTGATTCTGAGGAAGAGGCACTTGGGTATTAGAGAAAGGAGTGAAAGAGGGTTATGGGAAAGAGGAGTTTCTGCTTTTAAATTCAATGAAACTATCTTCAGTCTACACATTTTTTATTTTAAAGACAAAGACTATTCTGCTGGAGGTGAGCTGACGCAAGTGAGCCTTGACCGGAGGGCACCGGGCCTTGCAATTGGCCCGAGCATCTCCGCTGCTCAGCTTCAATCAGGACACAGCACTGAAAGCAGGCAGTGGGTCTAGCAGTGGCCGGGGGCTCAAACGGGAGGTAGCGAGAAGTCCCCTGTGGATGCTTACGGAAAACCACCGTACACGATTCAGTCTACAGATATACCCATCTTTATTTACTTTTTAAGAAAAGAGCTTGAAGAGCTTTCTCTTTTACCCTGTCTATAAAAATAAGCTGAAAAATAAAGGTAGATGGCACAATGGTTATTAACTCATGCTGTATATAAGCATTTTGCTTTGTAAAAATAAAATACTATAGATTGTTTTAAACAGTCAAAGTTTCTTTTTCCTTCTGCAATAAACTTTTAGAGGTAAAGAAGTCTTAGCCATGACAAATGTCAAATAATTTTGACCTTTAAGAAGTCATTCTTCCTTGCTAAAAAGAACCATTCCCTTGAGCCAGTCAGTGTGAGGTAAGCCATGAGTCTTACTATTTTTTATTGTATCGACAGTCCTTTGATTGTTGGAAACCTACTAAACCTCAAAAACAAGAACCTTGGGGATTTTCAGAGAAATCATGTGAGTAGAGAAGAATTATGCTGGAGCAGGGCTTCCATGGGACTAACTTCCTAAGGCAGGCAGGGGAATCTGACATGCTCAGCAGCCAGCACTACACTTCCAGGAAAGAGAGGATAAAAAGATCAGGGGGTTAGAAGGAGATGAAGAGAAGAAAGAGCATAAGATGCTCTTTATTAGTCAGAAGTACCTGATGATCCTCTCATCTCCCATACGCCCCACAACTAAACAAAACTGAGACTCGAGGCAATGAAAGCTAAAGTAAACGAGTGGGACTCCTCAAACTAGAAAGCTTCTGTATGGCAAAGGAAATAATAATAAATTGAAAAGGCAACCTACGGTTTGGGAGAAAATATCTGCAACCCTTAACCCCTGATAAAGAGTTAATAACCAAAATGTATAAAGAACTCATATAACTCAATAGCAAAAAAGCAAATAATCTGATTAAAAATTGGGCAAAGGACATGAATAGCCGCTTTTCCAAAGTAGACATCCACATGGCCAATAAGCACACGAAGAAGTGCTCGACATCACTAATTATCAGAGGAAAGCAACTCAAAACCACAATGAGATCACGTCGCACCTGGTAGGACAGGCATTATAAAAACAAAACAAAACGAGAGATAACAAGTGCTGACGAGGCTGTGGAGAAAGGGAACCCTGGGCACTGCTGGTGGCAATGGAAACTGGTCCAGCCACCATGGAAAACAGTAGGAAGGCTCCTCAAGGAATTAAAAAGAGAACTACCATACGACCCAGAAATTCCACGTCTGGAGGTATGCCCCGAGGAAACGAAATCACTGTCTCGAAGATGCATCTGCACTGCCATGTTCACTGCAGCACTGACAACAGTCTAAGTATCTTTTAACAGATGAATGGATTAAAACAAGGTCACACACACAGAAATATTACTCAGCCATAAAAAGGAAATTCTGTCATTTATGACAATATGGATGAATCTGGAGGGCATTATGCTAAGTAAAATAAGACGGAGAAAGAAAAACATTGCTTGGTATCACTTATATGTAAGCTTAAAAAAACTGATTTCACAGAAGCAGAGAACAGAATGGTGGATGCCAGGACATAAGGGATGGAAAATGGGGAGATGTAGGTCAGAGGGTACAAACTTTCAGGTTTTAGATGAATGAGTTCTGAGGATCCAGTATTACAGCGTGGTGACTATGGTGTATATTGCATATCTGAAAGTTTCCAAGAGTAAGATTTTAAGCCTTCTCAACACACACGCACACACAGAGCTTTGTGAGATATGTTAATTTTCTTGACCTTCGTAATCATTCCATAATGTATATCACATCATTACTTTGAACATTTTAAATACATATAATTACATCTGTCAATTATTCCCCAATAAAGTCAGGGGAGAAAAGCATCTATATTTTGCTAATCAAAACCTGTAGTTGCTGAAACTTGCTCATATTTTTAGATACACAAACTTGAGTAACCAAGCATAAAATTTTTGAACAAAGTTAATATTGAATTAAAAATAGTTACCATTAAAAAACCCCCACCAAAACCAAAAAACTGAGAGGCTCTCAGCCAGTGTCTGTGTCATTCACCCTCCTGGGAAGACTTCTGAGAGCAAGACAGAGGGAAAAGGGAGCACAGTTGTTAAAGAAGGCGCAGAACACCCCAGCCACTCAACCCGCAGGATGCAGACTCTGACCCTGACCGCTTCTGAAGCACCTCCCTGGTGCAGGCTGATGGACGCCGAGGACTGAGTTGAGCGCAGCACAGTCTGCACAGTCTCTGACCTTGGAGAGGACGGAACCCGCAGAACCAAAAGGGGGGGCTCAGTGTTGCTCCTGAAGGTAAAGACCATTCTGCTCTGAGCACATCCTCTAAGACGTGAGATAAGAAGGTACAAATGGTAGGAAAAAGCACAGGCCTGACGAGCAGTTGTTGGAGCTGCATGTCCACCTGTAAGCACTGGCTCCTGTTTCTATTTTTAATTCTGCAGATGTGTCGGTCAGAAAATTTTCTTAAAATGGGATCACGTGTCAGAGGCTGGGCAGTGAAAGCATCTGGTTTTGATCAGACCCTCTCTTCTACTAGGAGTGTCCCCACAAAATTTGTACGCTGAAGCCTAAGTGCCAGTGTGATGGTGTCGTGGGGGGGGAGCTTTTGGGAGATGGTTAGGCCATGAAGGTAGAGTCCTCATGAATGGGGTGAATGCCTTTCTAAAAGAGACCCCAAAGAGCATCTTCTCTGCTTTCCACCATCTAAACAGAGAGAAGCTGGCAACCTAGAAGGGGGTCTCACCTCACTAGAACCCAACCAACTTGGCACCCTCATCTTGGACTTCTCAGCTTCTAGAACTGTGAGAAATAAATGTCTGTTGTTTAATCCACCAGTTTATGGTCGTTTTGTTACAGCAGCCGAAATGGACTAAGTCAGCAGGCCATCAGACCTTACCCTAATGCTATGGGCTAAGCAAGTGAAAGCGATGCGTGTGTGTGAGTATGTATGTTTCCAAAATGGAATACCCATTCAATCCTCTGTTCCCCTAAGAAGTAATTATACTTTCTGATATATATGAGCTTTGAGGAGACGAATCTAGTTCACACTGCCTCAATGTTAGCCCTGGTTTGCGGATTACACATGGATTTAATTTGTCCTGGAGCAGATGGGGAAAATGTGAATAGGCAGAAAATAGATAGATTGGTTGATCCAGCAGCAAGGGAACAATGTTGTCAGCACAGCACGGCTTTTTAAAACAAAAACAAAAACTAAGAATCTGCTGTGCAGGGATGTTTGATTGTTTTCAAAAAAGAATTTAAGGCAGTTGATTCAAACGTATGTATGTGAATGAGCATTTTAAAAGTGGACAATGGTGAAGAGAAAATAAGAGAAGGAAAAAAATTAAAGCTGGAGGCAGGGAGGGCAGTTGACAAAACAGGTAAGACGTCTGTAATTTGTCAGAGGTGGGCCAGGAATTGAGCTGCTAGCTCTCTGTGAGCCACTGGGAGGAAGGGAAGTCGATCTATTAATGCAGAGCAATGTCCCCAAGATCAGACAAAGCAGTGGCTCAGGGATGCACAACCACCACTGGTCAGATCACTGGGAAAAGTTTCCCCGAAGCTCACCAGAGGTCGGGGGAGTGCTGACAGTGACATCCCCAATAGCAGCTTTGCCTAAGGCTGTTTCTTAAAACTTTCTTCCATGAAAACAATGGCAGAACATCACAGTGGTGCTTAGGAAAAGCAGTTTTACAAAATCAGTATAAAAAGCCACAAATGGAAACAAAAAAGGGTGGACCTTTTGGTCTGGTGACCGACTGAAGGGAGGCAAGCTGAGCAGAATCAGACTAGGAACAAACCCCAGAGCTTCAAGTACTGGCTTTACCTTGGAACACAGGTGTTTGTTTGTTTCCTTAAAGTCAACATTAACCTACAGGAAATTCTGAGGACTTATTTTCAATTATATTGGCTTAATAAGTTAAATAACCTTCTCGAACACTTTTACAGGCCTCTGACTATATCTTTCTACTACAAATATGCATAAACATTAATGCTTCTACGATAATCTCAAGTATGGGGGAAAATCTGGGGTAGAATGAGGAAGGGATGAGGGAGGTTTCAGGGAGGTATCACATAGGAAAAGGTTAGCAAGGAAATTAATGTACAAAACTAGTTATCTGATGTTCAAGTTGTTACATCCAGTTACCAGGTTTTCTATTAGCACAGCAGACTGCATGACCTAAGCCAGAAATGGGAGGAAGAAATGCAGGTTTTCTCATCTGCTGTGCCTAATTTGAAACTAAAGCCTAACCCATAGGATGGCATGTTTATAACTGTTTTGACATGATGTTTTTAGAAATAAACATTCTCTCAAAGTCCAATTTATTTGGGCAAAAACATGACTCTATCTTTTCAGTCACTTTTCAAAGTGTCTAAAGGAATACTTTTTAGCATCTACTCAAAAGCAGAGCTGGCGAAGAACTTGGCTATTCGATTATGCTCTCAAATAAGGAAGCATCACACACAGCAGACTGTTTCACAGCCACAGCAGAGGTACTTATTAGCTGGGTGATTTTATCCTAAATTATCTGTAGTGAAATAATCAACCATGTTCGCATTTACATGAAGATAATTAGATCCCGGAGTTAATATTCTCCGATAATCATTAGGAGAAGTGAACAGTTCTCTAGGAGCTAGAGTTAACATTTCAGGCTGCTTATAATTTCATAATGACAGAAAATTTATGAAACAACCTATTTTTCCCATACCCAGAAGACTCAAAATCAGCTTATGAGGGTAGAAAACAACCAAATCGGGGGAAAGGACCACTAAATCGCCGACTTCGCTCTGGTTTTTATAGTCATGGAACTCCAGAGGAGGTAGACTAAGGCACCAACATATTAAGTCAATAAAACTCCAGCCTGCCCTTGGTGGCCTCTGAGGCATAAAAACCAGAACCTCTCACTCCTGCCCCAGAGAGCACTATCTAACCCAGACATAAAATCTATTTCTCCTAGGCTGCTATGGAAACAGAATTGTTTCTAGACTGATTTCATTGGGACTAGCCAGCATAGGATGGAAAACATCAGGAACCCAAGTGCTAAGGGTCAACAGAAATGACAATTATGACTAGAATACTGGGGAGAGCCATCTGCAACCACATCTCATTTAAACGCGCTGGCCAGACCCGATGGCAGATTTCACAGAGCTGATCTCTCCAAGTGACTCTGGTGAGCTGGTAACATAGTGGGAGAGAGAGGTCATTTGAGATGAAGGCAGCAATTAAAAAGGGTTTACAGCCTACCTGATGAGAGACTCTAGGATGGCAGGGGTGGGACCTTTCTGGAACTCCAGTTCTTTGTAGTGTAGTGCTTTGGCATATGCTCGGCATTTGGCAGCCCTCTCACCCAGCAAAACAATGCCATTGTCGTCTCTCAATGGCAGGGGGCCCTGGAGGAGAGCAGAACCCCATAGCATAGGAAAATGGCAGACGGAGCACGAACGGGAACGGACCGCATGAGTGCTTCTCCCCTCCCACCAGCGGGGTCCCTGACAGGCTCCATCTGGACAATGGGGAAAAGTCTCACCTTGTCACTGTGTTCCATGAATTCAGCCAAGTTTAAGAGGGTTTGTGTGACTTCAGCGATATCCTGTGAAGTGAGGGCCAACTCGATGCTTCTGATGAGTTCATCCTGTTGGTCTTCATTCAGTTCAGACCAGCAGGACACAAACGCAGCATTAAAGAGATCCCTGGAGGCGGAGAAGGGTGGAGAAAGACGTGGAGATGCCTCTGCTTGGTGCGAAGTCACACCCTTTGGCCTACTCCTGGCATCACTGACACTGACTATACAGACCAGAGCTGACCAACGGAACTTGCTGGAAATGATCTGTATCTTCCCTGTCCGATATGGTTGCCACTGATCACTGAGGACTTGAACTATGGTGAGTGTGACCGAGGAACTGAATTTGGAGTTTTAATTTTAATTAACTTAAATTAAAATAACCACATGTGGCTAGTGACTACTGTAGTTTACAGTGCAGGTATAGACATTGTGCCATATAGGAACGGTTAGGGGGTGGCAGGAGACGAAAGAAGAGCAGAGAAAAGCAACTGGTCTCCACAGGCACGTTTCTTGGCAGTTTTTGCACCATTTCTCATCACTGGAGGGGGCGAAAAGGAAGGCGACTTCTAACACAGAAGTTAGCATTAACAGATTCTGAAAATAATAATCTCCAAATGATTCTTGGGACAGTTCTCAGGCAATGTCCAAATGGCTAAAATTGAAAGTGGCAAAGGCAGCATCGGCTACTGTTTTAGAAAGTATAACCATAAACCTTAGTTAAGTGGCCACAAACAAAATGACAACAGAATTAGAAGCATTAGCGAATTTAGAATCCAACTCCGTGAGTCTTAAAAGGCTGTCAGAGCCAATCTCCAACAGCTGGGGCACTGCGAGGACCTGGAACCAGAGGTGCCATTTCTAACATTACCGAAAGTATTTTAAATCACGACAGCACCCCATGGGGGGACATATTTGCTACCCCTGATGTAAGAACTTTAATCCAACCCTCTCTTTTTTGGTGAATGTAGGGGGAGGAGAGTTGGAAACTACAGAAAATGCCTATAATGTATGAGTTTAGCATTTGATAGCTCTACGTTTACTTTTTATTACATATTTAAAAGGTTAAGTCAGAGCAGTGTGTATAATTTTGGAATCTGATAGGCAAAACAACATTTGAAATTTAAAGGATAACATAAAGACTGAAAGAAGTCCTGTATAAATTAAGAAATAAGTTTTCTGATCTTGGTCCAAGGCCACATTGGATCCCAAATGAAAATATCTGGCACTAAGGGGATAAACACATATGTGTATATTTATCACAAGCCTCTTTTGGGTGACATTGTGTTCAAAAGTGTCTTGGAACAGAAGAGAGATATAAGTCAGCTAACCACATGAAATATGCACACTACAGAAACAGAGAATTCCTAGGATCTATTTTTAAAGTGTTATAAAAATACTTGAAAGAAATGAGACGAACCAAATCATGGCAGCAAAGGCACAGTCTCAGGGCCCGTCACTAGACACTCCGCTGAGCCACGCCTGCTCACTACACTCCAACAGCAAACCAGCTGTGCTGACAAACGCGAAATCAAACGCCCTGCTTTTTGCTTCTTGCTAACAAGGACTATCTGTTAATTAAGTCCCCATTTACGCCATATTGTAAATGATACTTGTCCATTGTAGAAAAATTTGGAAAATAGGGAATAAAAAAGAAAATAATCACTCCTTAAACCTCCTTAATCATTGTTGTATTACTTTCTAATTTTTTCCCTACGTAGATGTATTTTTAATAGTTGAAATCGCAAATTTATACCATTTTGTATTCCATTTCATTCACCTGCATTATCCTAAAAACTTTTATGTGCATTAAAACTTCTTATAAACCAAAATTTTTATGGCTATTTATAATTTACTATTTAAAACAGCATTTTTTTATGGCAGATTCTACTTTTGAAAGATGGCTGCAACTCTCCTGTTCCACATGCTCTCCTGGAATCCTGCTACTATTCTATTAAGATGTGGCACCCATGTCTCCTCCCCTTGAAACTGAGGGAATGCATGTGACTACCTTGAACAACAGAGTATGGCAGAGTGACGCTATGTGACTTTCAAAGCTCACACAAATACCATGCACTTCCTCGGGGACACTCACTCTTGAACCCAGCCCGTATTCTGCGAGGAAGCCCGAGCACCCCATCAAGCAATCCACTTGCAGAGGAACCAAGGCCCCCAGCCAGGGATGGAATTCAAGTCCACAGTCAGCCCCAACTCGCTAGACATATGAATAAGCCAGCTTGAAAGTATATCTTCTAGCCCACAGACAAACACCCCCACTGACTCAGTGTAGAGCGGAGACAAGTTGTTCCCACGAGTCCTGCCCAAATCGTAGATTCGTGAGCAAAATAAGTGGCTGTTGTTTTAGACCGCTAAGTTTTGGGGTATTTGTAATGCAGCAATAAATAATTGGAATATATATTATTAGAAACATGTTAAACTATTACATAGTTGTTTTCAGAGTTGTAAATGACTTTGTCGTTTTGTAATTAAAATTCTGGACCTCAATCTACTAAGGAAAGGTCAACTAGCAGGGTTAAGGTGGATGCTTTTCCTGCAATATGAGCTTTTTCAATTTGCCTTTTTACTTCCCGCCCGCCGAAGTTAGCAAAACTAAAGAGACTAGCCCTATTGCTATTGCGAATTCCTGTATGCCGTCTTCTATGCGCTGGTCTGCCTGACCCCAGTGTGAAGCTGGGAAGCAGGAGGCCGACATACCGTACCTGGCCATCGGGTTGTAGGCCTGGGCCAGGGCCCAGCATGAGCGCAGGGAGGGTGACGAGGAGTCCTTCAGCAGCTCCAGGCTCAGCCGCCTCAGCCACTCCAGCCAGTCATCTTTGGAGACCCTTCTGGCAGCTCCCCAGGCCTGTAGCCCCACAGGCAACAATGGAAAACCATCAACTTCCAGAGCTTCATCAATTGTCCAGAGCTCTCATATTTTTAATGATTATTCTACGTCTTTGATTTATAAAATTATACCTCTTATGACAAAATTCCCCCAGAGCACAAACACAAGAGAAATACTGAATTAAAAGCCATGAGGCAAAAACAGCAACCTGTAGAGTATACCACGGTACAGCAAAAGCTGGTTTTACAACTCGTTTGTGCTGGATACTATCAACAAAGCAGAGAGCTCTACAGACCCAGAATGGATGAAGACTGTCACACTCAGACTGCAGTCGACTAATGGCCTCTAGCAGTGAGTGAAGGGCCCTGGGCACCCTCTGCATTAGGACACTGGCTCATCTGACAGCAGAGTCACATAGGGAGAGGGAAACGCTCAGGTTCACACCATCATAAGTCATGTTATAACCAGGTGAGTGGTGAGCCCAAGGCATATGGCGCTGTGGTGGAAGGAGACAGAAGGAGAAGCAGGTTTAATGCTTACTTTCTAGTATGCGCCCTCTAACTCTGCTCAAGACGCTGAGCCCTCCAGGCATCGAGCTACTCCAGGGGCAGCTCAGGGAGGTGGCTGGAAAGACTCGGGCTCTGGAGATGGGCAATACAGTGGAGTGGCCAATGGCCACACTCTGGAGCTCAGTGGCTTAAGTGCGAATCCCAGTTATGTAACTTATTGGCTGTCTGACCTTGGGCAAGTTACTTAATTCCTCTGTGCCTCAGATTCCTCCTCTGTAAAACAGGGATAATAGTCCCCACTTTATAGGGTGTTTTAGGGATTAACTAAGTATGTACGTATAAAGGACTTACAACAGTGCTTGGACCACAGTCAGTGCTGTGTGTGAAGGCCTATTACTCTCAAGTTAGAAACACCTGGTTGGAACCCTGGCTCTGCCACTCAGTCGCTGTGGCACTCTGGGCTAGTCCCTCTCTGCTGCACCTGAGCCTGTCTTCCTTACCTGGGGATAATGTGTCTAAAGGCCTGGCTGGGACAGAAGAGCAAGAAAAAATGGTTATAATTATTATCAAAATGACATCTCTTTGAACTGGCCTGACCCTAACTGCTAAATCCCAAACTTTTAAAATATATTCTTAAAAGAATTTTCCAGCAGAACAGACATGTCGATCATCCCTAAGTAGGGAAATCACAGTTAGGGAAGAAGCTCTCAAGTGAAGTGGTCCAGGGAGGCATAGAGACCTCATGGGTGCAGCACCGAACCACTAGTGACTCAAGCCATCGCCTCACGGGGATAACCTGGAGACTTGCTACAGCTTTTGATGAGTTACCAATGAGTGACATTACACAAACTATTATTTTATGTCAGAAACCAAAGTAGAGATAATACAAGAGACACATTAAAAACTTACGTGAAGGATTCTCACTGCCCATCACTGAGAACCCCTTAAGGAGAAAGAGCGACACTGGATACCAAAGACTTGCCTTTTAGACCCTGTTCTGCTGAGTGAAAGGAGGACATCAGTCCTTTGCTATCCATGGATTCTGGCTCCCTCCCTACACAATGGGTCTCTGGATGGCTGCACTGGAGCACACGGCACTTTGAAAGCTGGACACACACAGGAAGTATCACCAACGTCTTCTGCCTCTAAGGAGTGAGCATGAGTCTGGGCAAAGCAGAAGCAACTCGGCACAGTGGTGAAGAGACAGAGCTCTGGAGCCACACCATCTAGGACACATCCTGGCTCCACCATTTACTAGCTGACATTGGGCACATTACTTAACCTTTCAGTACCTCGATGTCCACATCTGTAAAATGGGGACACAGTAATGACAGCACCTAATTCACAGTGTTACTGTGAAAATTAAATGAATCAACACATGTAAAGTGCTCACAACAGTGCCTGACAAATGTCGGTAGCTGTTACTGCGATGGTTTTTGTGACCATTTGATAAATGGTGACAAATGGGTCTTTAAAAAAATCTTAGCTTAAGAGACAACAACTGCACAATCTTATCAATCAGGCTGAGTCCCGCACATGGGCCTTTCCCCGCTGCTCTTTAATTTAAAACATAAGCAACTCTTAATTCTCTGGGTTCTGTAGTTACTGTTTAAACACCAGCCAGTTTCCTTTTGCTCCTATCTGCCACTGCCGGCCTCATCCGGTAACACTGGTTTAGGCTGGTGGGATACCAGCTTATTCATTGAGAAGGTGAGCCCAATAGAAGCTGCTGAAAATCCCGGAAGGCATTCTAGAGGTATATATACACAAATGGTTTTTATATTTGCTGTACCATGTAAATCCTCTAGCAGCACAGCCAATAAAAGGTGACTGAGGTAGTCACCTTTTTTCGGAAACCTGGTTAAAACTGGTAAATGTACCAAGCTCTAATTATCACCACATAAATAAATATGTAGAAACACAATTTACTTTTCGATGAAATGGAGCTGAGAGGTAGCTGTGGAGGATTTTCCTTAGGGTTTTTGAACTTGATCTGTTCTCTCAGGTACGATAAACTAGAGATTCTTTTTTTCCGTTGGGCAAAGGTTATGCTTATTTTTTCAAGTCCTGGGTAGAAAGCAAAACTTTCTGGAAGCAAACGAGACTACTGGGGAATTTCCTATAATAGAGACCAAAGCTCTGAAGCGGGGTGGACGGCTGCCTGGTTGGAAGGACACTCTGAACCTAGGCAGGCTGAAAACATCTGGGTGGAAATATGCATCCAGCCTCCTTGCCCGGCCTTCCCTCAAGTGTGAGGTGTCAGCGCGGTGGCCTCAAAACTGCCTGGGAATGCCAGGTGACTGATGACCTTTCTCTTCCTCCCAAAGTCCCGGATCAGTAGTCACAAAACCCCCAGAGGGAAAGCAGCGCCACTCCTGGCCCAGGGATCTCTCAGCACACCATCTTAAAACATCAAATGTCTCTGGGCAGAGGTCACTTCAAGTTGTCTGTGCAGGTCAAGACAGACACCGCAGTAATAAATCCCAAGTGTTCCGAAGCTGTGTATGAACATGGGCACACAGGTCTGTATTCCAACCTTCATGGCCTTGGCTGGAGAGAACGAGTCGGCTGGGACCCAGTCCTGCCCAGTTCTTTACTGCTATCTGCCTCTGCACATGAAGTGCAGCTGCCTTGGGTGGGCTGCTAATAAAGAGGATAACCATGTTGAAATCCAAGCCGGGAGCTGCTTACACTCACCAGAAGCACTAAAGACTAACGTAAAATGGAGAAAATAAGCAACCTGGTATGTTTATTAAAAGTCAGTGATGTAACTATGATTATTGTGCTCAGATCCATCACAGAGGTTTTGAAACTGCCTGTTTTTAAGTGGATGACTGATGGCATATATAGTGAGAAGCTGGTTATATCCAGGCTTTGGTTAGCATAGAGAATTTAGCACTTATCTGCAAAGATTTAAAATGTCACTACTTAGGAGCATGGGCATCATCTGGGAGCTCGTTAGAAATGCAGAACATCAGGCCCAACCTCGAACTGCCTGAATAAAAATAAGCATTCTGACAAGCTCCCCAGTATTTGGTAAGCCCCGTGAGTCTGAGAAGTTTGATAAGCTCTGCTTTAAAGAGCCTGCATCAGCCTCAGTGCTCATCAGGAGGTTCGCTGGTTGTGCTCCATTCATGTAAAAAAACAAAACAAAAACAGACTGTCATTTGCAACAAAGTGCTCTACTATCAAAGCTCTAAGGAAGCACAAAAGGAGACTGTTCTTTATTTTTCCACTGATAAAAAACATTTTATAATTCAGACACCCTGAGAAAGATAAAACGACTTAAGCTCCTGGTATCTAGATATTCAGGAAAATGCTTGGGCTGGATTTTGGTCGTTTTACACTGAAGGTAGCAAGAGCTGAAGGTTCTGAATGAGAGCAGGGCTCTCCTTCCCAGGCGCCCCAGAAACCATGGACCTGCCTTTTGGAGGTTGATGGTGCTGACGTGCAGCTTCTTCATGGGTCCCGTCTCCACCGGCCCACTAGCCGACGCGTCCCCTTGGCCACTCCTCAGCATTCGATGCTGGTAAATCAAAGGGTCCTCCTCCTCATCGGCAAGGGTGTAGCCCTGTAACCGGAGAGGTAGAGACAAAGCCTGAGACCCCACAAGCGGCACCCACTTTAGAGAACGCCCTTAGCCTTGGGAGGGCCACGCCTTCTGGAAGAGCCAGGACTTAGGTATGGCTCCGTGGATGGACAAAACGCGTCATGGGTGGGCTGAACTCCCCGCCGTTGACCACTGACAAGCACTGACACCAGTATGAGCACGCAACTGGCAGACAGGAAGCAATCGTGACCAATGATAAAAGTGACAAGGAGCAGGGCCAGCAAAGAGCCCACTTTCTGTGCTGGTGTGGCCCGAAAGCCGAGAATGGTTTTTACATTTTGAAATGGTTGAAAAAAAAAAAGATTAATATTTTGTAACACACGGAACTTATTAGAGAATTATATTTTGGTGTCCATAAAATAAAATATCACTGTAACGAGGCCAGGCTCACTCATTTACGTGCACCTGTGGCTGCTTTCAGGCTGCAGGGGCAGAGCTGAGCAGCTGCAGCAGAGACCACACAGCCTGCAAAGCTGAAAAAATGTACCGTCTTTACACAGCAAGTTTGCCAATCGCTAGTTGAGAACTAAAAAGCTAGATATACTCCCATAACTAAGATTACAAGAATACCGATGGGAAAGACAAGGGGGGACTCTGAAACAAAAACAAAGTGCAGTTCACCTTGACAATTCTGCAGATGAGGACATCGTAGCGCTGATGGTTGATTCGGTGTCGCACCAGAACTTTATTCACCATCGGAATGAAAATTTGGTACTATGACAGAAGAGGAAGGAGATGAGAAACCATGACTTCGGAGAGTGGAAAGCAGAGAAGAGAATTACCATTACTACATTATAGCTATTTCTTCTGGGTTTGGGGCTAGCTCCATAGTATTCAGAAGAATCACTTTCTACCCACTCCTGCTACAAATCTCATCCCTTTCATCTTCCGTCTGGGTTTTACTGCAATAGCCTTTGAGCAGTCTCTCTGCTTCCACTCTTGGCTCAGCCTGTTCTTCCACGTGGCACGGACAGTAATCACTTAGAAATGGGAGGTCGGATCACAGCCCTCCTGTGCTCAAAATCCTCCAAAGACCTCTAGTCTCGGCTCAGAGGAAAAGCCAAAGTATTTACAATGGCCTGTAACAGTGATGTGGAAATGGCATCAGAGTCACCTGGGGGCTCATAAAACCAGAGTTTGCTGGGCTCCACAGCCAGAGTTTCTGGTTCAGAGGGCTGGGGGCGAGGCCCAAGACTGCATTTTCTAATAAGTTCTCAGCTATGTAGATGAGGACACTGCTCACCTGGGATCACATTTTGAGACTCACTGGCCTAAGTACCTAGGTGTCCATGCCCCGCCCCAGCCCCGCCCCATCTCTGACCTTTTCCTTGCGCTTCCCCTCGTTCCCTCCTCTGAAGTCACACTGCCTTCTGCAATTCCTTGAACCTTCAAGCATGCTGCCAGCTCGCATCTTTGCATTCCCTATTCCTTCTGTCTGCATCCAACTCCCTGGGCTGGAGCCTTTACTTTATTTAGGTCTCTGCTCAGATGTCAGCTTATCAGAGGTCTTCTCTGCCCGCCCTGCGTAAGCAGCATCTCTCCCACCCCCACCATCACCCTTACGAGACAAACTGTGCTTGTTAGCTTTGCTTCATCGGAACGTAAGCTCTGTGAAAATAAGGACATCATTCTATTTACTGTGTCATCCCCAGAACGGCACTTACCCCACATAGATAGATGGCTCAATAAATACTAGCTGAATAAATGAAAGAAAATAAAAGTGCAAATAATTCCTAGTTCTCTGACAGAGGTTGGGGACCTACAGACCTACAAGTGGAGAAGTTCACAAGGTCTTCTTCCTAAGCGCAGGCGGGGGAGCACATCTGCCTGGGACTCCTGTCTTACCTTCTTCCCCAGCTGAAAGACAAGTGAGGACAACGTGTCCATGGCTGTGGGACGCAGTTCTGGGCTCTGGTCCAGTGTTCGCACGATCGGGTGAATGATCCGGGAGGCGTAGTCAGTGAAGTCCAGGGACTCCGTCAGGCGGTCCACCGTCTCTAACGCTGCCCTACGACAACCGCTAACATACAGTAATTGCTAACGTACAGTCCCAACGTAAGAGAGGTGGCTGAGGGTTACCTTGACAATGGGCAGCGAATGGGAAGGAATGGCTTCTGAGGTATTTTGGGTAACACGGTCCAACAAATATTCCAGTGGGGTGGGGACAGTTAAGATTTCCATAAACCTGGGACATTTATGGGCTAAAATAACGGGAGTTGAAATAACAACAACAAGAACAACAAATAGAAAGATGGCCTGGGAACTTAAGAAAAAGACATTGTCAACAAAACATCAGAAGCTTGATGGTTGTCAGTCCCGAAGGGCAGGTGCTTACTTTCGAGATGGCAGTGGAACCTCAGGGGCATCAAACAACTTCACGATGGGGGGCAGCAACAAATGCAGATAGTCATCCAGGTTGGCACCAAACAGCTGGATTGCAGCCAGCAACTGCAAATGGGAGCAAAAGCACGTGATGAACAAATACAGTCAGGTACCAAGTCTCTAAGTACCTGGAGGAGGCAGTGCTGTGGACAATTTGAGCTTCGGGAAGGACTCTGAGAAGCCTTTATTAAGTGGCTTTGAACTACATTCTTTGGGTGGCATTTCTCCTCCTCATTTTATTTTGCCTATATATTACTGTGCTTTCTCTGAGCTTATTTCAGTTGAGAAGGATCTGTTGCTGGACCATAGAGAAAACTGGTCTGCGATAAAACATTTACCAAGAATAATCCATTAAAGGAAACAGAACATGAGGATAATCGCGGAGGACTGTAAACATTCCATAACCGTAAACAGTAAGCTGCACACGGCGGCTATTAGCACTCTTTGGAGTCAGTCTTGTGGGTCGAGCAACGCCCTGTCACTCAGAACAGGGTCTGGCCTCCTAGCTGACCAGCCAGGGACTTGGGCGGATGCTAAAAACCTCTCTAGAGGGTGCCCCGGGTTACTCGCCTTGATGGAGACGATGCGGCCTGGGCTGTTGTCGTGCATGAAGACTCGCAGCATGTGCGGGATAAGCTGGGGCAGATAGAGCTTAAATTCACCCCCGAGAGCGACCACAATTTGCTCAATGAGGAGAATGATCGTGCTCTGGATCGAGGTGTTCATGACCCAGAATTCCTGTAAAGAGGGGAGACACAGGAGCAAAGCCAGGTATCATTCTGCTGAAATACAAACCAAGGACTGAGATGGCCAAAAAGCAGGAACAGTGTAGTGAACACAGTCTGGGGTCTGCCCCAAGATGAACCCCTTCCCTGCCCTGCTCATACCGTCACACTCACAGTGAACAAATTAAATGGCATTTCTCCAAACGCACAAGGCTCCTTCCCTCCTCTGTGCATTGCTCGTGCTGCTCTTTGCCTAGAATCCCAGCTCTTGCTCAGCTAAGCCCCATCTGTCATTCTAGACCTGGCTCAAGCCTTGCTTCTCCTACGAAGGCTTTCCTGTTCTCCTTCCACTATCCATTTTGGGTCCCTCTGCCCTCCTCTTTCCTAGCACCTGCAATACTTAATTTTCTTTGTCACCCTCCCTCTACTAGACTGTAAGCTAGTTAAGGCCAAGAAAGCTCTTTGTTCCGTCTGTCTCCCCAGAATCAAGAAGAGCACCTGGCGTATTCTAGCCACCCAAACACACACATACAGAATGAACGAATACGTCTACGTCACTCCAGGAGCTCGTAAGTCGTCCAGGTGGAGTCTTTACTTTGGGTATCACGGCCTCTCTACCAGAAGGTGATTCCAGCTTTAATAAGATTTCCTGCCCTTTCTAGAGTAAGACTTTGCTAGATGGCATCTGGCATATGTCCCATGTAAGTGTTGGGCCTGGATAGTGCCATAAGAAGAGCACTTTTCTATACCCATACAATTATATTCCACATAAGTTACTGAAAAAAAAACTTGGTCAGTTGGCCACAGATCCTGCCTCAGAAGTTGTAAGGCAAATTGGTTCAAGTCTCTGACTCCAGAAAAAGCTGTCATTTCAAGTCAACTAAAAAAGCAGTCGACTACGGCCTTTTAAAATATCTGCAGAGGAGGAGACAGTGATAACAGAAACTCTAATGATGGCAACGCATGCCGTTATTACTCTTGCGCCCCCAAATAATTCAGAGTAGGAGTTGATAAAAAAAGGATAACTTCTCAGGATAAAGGCTTCATAGAAGGATAATGTATTTTTATTAAAAAAAAAGTTTAAAGCATAATAGTTTAGAAAATAAAAACCACCCTAAAAGATGCTGGTAAAACGCTTTTTCTTGGCTTGGACGGAGACATATTTTCTCTGAAAAAATTATTTTCTCTGGGTAAAGAGCTTTTCCAAAGACACACCACAGATTTTACGGCCTCCATGGTTTGTGATGTTCATTCCCTTGGACCACACTGTCTTCTTCAGAGAGAGCCCACCTATCTCCCCACTATGACCGTTAGCTCCTCAGAGGGGTTTTTCTACCTCAGAGGAGCCAAGTGGCCCGCCCGGAGATGCGGGATGTCGGCTGGATCCCTGCTCACAGAGCATTCTCCTGCTGGGCTTGGGGGAGCTCATTAAAGCGCCCAGGATCAACAGCCAAAACAAGAGCCTGCTGTACCTTCTCTACCTTGGAAGCAATGAAAGCTGTGTTTGGTAGCTGTAAGGCTCCTTGCCTCAAACCCGTTTTGGTCATAAACCCCTTTTGGTCATAAGGCACAGATTACTTCGGCTTCAAACACCGAGCACGTGTGTTGTCTCCCCCCCACCCCCCCACCCCCTACCGCCAACAAGCACACCATGGGGCTCTGCACGACTTGCTGTCTAACTCCTCCTGGTACAGAGGCCTCTGTGGCAGGAGTCAGGGAACAGCAGCTTTAACTATTTATACATGTAGGAGTTTTTCATTTCCAAGACCTAGTTTTGGGGAAGTTCCACTTTTGCAGCCAGCCACTTTGATTTCCGTCCTGCTGCTTCCTCCGAGCTAACTACAAAGGTCTGGTGGAGAAGAACAAGTCACCGGAAGAAGTGCCTTTAAGTCTTTGAGGACACAGCCATCTCTGCAAAGCAACCTTCCCAGCAGACGTTTAAATTGTATAGAAGCGTAGGAAGCAGGTCTCCCCCTCACACAGAAAATCGATATTGCCATCAGTGGGGGAGCCCCCTGCGCCTGTTTAAAAAGCACGTTACAAAATCTGGGGCGCGAGCCTTTCCTCATTCGCAGTGGGTGTCAGAAGGCGGCGGCTACGCTTTTGAAGGCAGCAGGGTGCAGCATTGCCTTCTTCCCCAGCGCCTAACAGCAGTCCTTTGTATTTCATAGCCCAAGGAAAATCCAATCCCCGGTGCTCGCTGAGGCCATGGTTTTTGGGGCGGTAAGAAGGAGCTTTCGTGGGAACAGTAGAGATGCTAAAGTGAAATCGCTTTGTTGTGCTGAGGAGCAGGCCTCAGAGCCTGTTTCCGGCGGAAGCTACTGCCTCAGATCTCACACCTCGCACCCGCAGCAACAGCCCTCCTCCTCCACCTTTCGTAACCCAGAAGGACGCCTTGCTCCACGCCTATATTTCGGGTTGTAAGAGCTCTACCATGACCCGTGAAAAATGTCCCTGTTATCCAAACATGGATAATATTCCTTGACCCAAACACCGATGAACAGGCCAAAGCATTCACTTCTACTCACTCTCATGAGGGTGACTATTTCATCCATGTAAGGTCTGATGTGGCTCTTCACAAAGGACACCAACATTCCCAGCTGCTGGAACAGAAACTGAAAGGGAGAAGAGGTGAGCAAGCTGGCCACGGAGGATGTCGGATTCCTAGGTTTACCCACATCCACGAGAATTTCGCATGAGGACAACTACGGAATCGGTTTCCGCATCGCTCCATCTGCTGACAATAAGTCTCAAAGAACCAGACTTAAAACCTCAGGTGGGGATAGTGGTGGGGTCTAAAAAGAATTGTTGACAACAAGCCATTTAGTGCATAACAGGGGCTTTGGGGCCAGGCTGGCTGCTGTGAACCACTCTGTCATCCGTTAGCTTTGTGACCTTCATGTCACCTCTCTGGGCCCAGCCTCTTCCGTGGGGAAATGGGGAGTATTTGTCACATCGGCCTGTTGTGAGAGTTAAATGAGGTAACACCTGGAAAGCACTAGAACAGGACCAGGAATACTGTTAAGTGCTCAATGTCCACTAGCATCGAAGGGTATCCAGAGCCACTAAAGACGAAAATAACATAAAACGGATCAACCGTAAATGCACCTTTTGTTTATTCAGCCCTAATTCATTACCACTTACATTTTAAAATAAACACAGCTAACTATTATGGGCACTGTAGTTTACTTATAGTAATTAACTCAATTAATTAGGTCTTAATTATTTAATAGTCTCTTAAGAAATTACGAGACAAAGACAGACAAATGCCACATGATTTCACTTATATATGGAGTCTAATGAACAAAATAAATGAATAAACAAAACAGAAACCAACTCATAGATACATACAGAGAACATTTTGATGGTTGCCAGATGGGAGGGGGGTTGGGAAGATGGGTGAAAAGGGAGAGGGATTAAGCACAAATTGGTAGATACAAAAGTCACCGGGATGTGTAAGGAATAAAGTCATTTACATTGCAATAATTATGTATGATATCAGATAGGTCCCAGACTTATCAGGGTGATCACGTTGGAAGTTGTATAAATATGTTATATCCCTGAAACTAATACAATATTGTATACCGGCTATAACTGAAAAGTAAAAAATTATTTAAGAAATAGTTGAAAAAGAAGAAATTATGAACCAAAACATCAAGCAAACTGGGGAAGGGATGGGATAAGGAGATTCTATTAGGTAGGTACCTTGCAACGGTGAGAAGAAATGCCGTCCACAAAATAAAGCTGGGAACAAGGAGGACCTAGGGAAGGGGAACTCCAACTAATTTACAGGTTAAAGATGCCTTTAGGGTGTAGTTTTAATTTTGTTATGGTCTTCAGATAGTGCTACAGGTCAATATTTAGTAGCAAATCATACTCTAAATCTCCCTCCCCAAAAGATTGTCATAGCTCTCTATGCCTTTGTTGCCCTCCATCAACAAGGATAATTTAGTGATGAATAGACATATTTTCACTCTTCTTCACATTTTGAAACTTGGCTAAGTTGGGGAATAAATAAAAAGCGTTTCAAATAGTGAGTAATGAACTTACAGAACTCACTACCTGAAGAGGTGAGATTGACAAGACATATAGGACTGGGCTCAAAGAGAGTTGGGACTAATTCCCTAATGACAGGGACACCGATGGATTCTAAGGTGGTTAGAACCTGGTCACTGCACAGCACAGGTTCAACTCAGCAGAGCCATCTCTGTCTACCTCCTGGGCCCCGCCTTATACCATCACTGTTGACAGTGTTTATGAAATGGTCCCTATAAAAGTACATTGCAGAGAGCGAGGAACATGAGACTCTAAAGAGAATGGTTCTGTAGTTACATTTTTGTTATGCAAAACCTGAAAGAAGGGAGAAAATCTAAGCTGGAGGAATCCCGTGGATTGGGGATGGCAGGGAGGTCAGGGAAAACCTGGAGACAGAAAGGACTAGAGCGCCTGATCCTCGCTGTCGTTTCGTATCAGGTGTAAATGGGGAAGCCTCTCTGGTGGCTGATTCGTAAGGAGTGGCGACTCATGCACGCAGATGGGGAAGCGCCTCTTTCATGGGCAAGGAGCCCGCGTAGCCATCTCACTTCCTCTCCCTTAAATTCTTTCCTGAGGTTTTATTCTCCTTTCTCCCCTCGGCATTAGTGTTTTAAAAGAACACAGTTTTGTTCCTGAAATGTGGTGGATTGAATCTCCTCCCAAATGCCCCCGCTATGAAAAGCCTAAAATCAACGCATAAAAGATAACAAACATTGTTATTAGATTATCAGAACTGAAATCGTTCACATAAAGCCAGACCTTCAAAGTGCTACAAATTAAGAAAACTGGTGAGTCTCTGCCTCCCCCTGCCCCCAATCTGCCCACTGGCAAAAGGAGACAAAGAAATTTGTCAGTCTAGGTATGAGGTCTAGGTAGAAAAAGCGTCTCCCCAAAGAGTTTATAATTTCAGACCACTCTCATGTGGGTTCAGGGGGTTATTTTAATTATCCATGTGGCCTGAGGACCTCTAAGCCAAGAAATTCACTCCAAGTTCTTCTGGGTGACTTGGCAGAAGTGAATGCAAATCCTCTCTAGAGAGACGTGACTCTAGAGCAGATTTTCAAGTATCGCTTCAGGAAAAGCCCAGCTGAATAGGACACACAATCCAAAATTATAAAACACATAGGACAAAACACTGCAAGTGTGACTCAGCAGAAACGATAAAGAGCAGAATTAGACCCATCAGGGATTATTTTATACATACTGAATTATTGGATATAAAACAAACCTGTTTAATATGCTTAAAGAAATAGTGAGAGTTAAAAAAATGAGCAAGGGCTAAGATAGCACCATAAGATACTAGGCATATTCGAAAGAATCTAGTTAACTTTAAAAATAAAAAAATGTAGTTGAAACTAAAAATTTAATGACAGGTCTGAAAAGACATAGCTGAAGAATAGTGAACAGAAAGTGGATGTGAAGAAATATCCAGAACGCATCTCTGACAGATGAAGACGAAAAATAGGGAATGGAACCTGAGTCTTTTAAAACCAGTTTACAAGACGTTAAAAAATATCTTGAAGAGAATTTTACAGAACAAATGACCTGGTTTCTTCCACAAATACATAGCATGAAAAAAAAATGGGGGAAAAAAGAGAATAGAGAATTGGCTTTATAAACCAAATGCCATATGTAGATCTTATTTAAATTCTGATCTGAAAAATCAAATATACAAAGAAATTTTAAAGGACCAAAAATTTGAAGGATTAGTCTTAGATGATATTAAGGATTATTGTAATTGTGGTCATATGAGAAAAAATTATTTATTGGTGAAATAATATGATCTTTGACATTTCCTTTAAAATATCTCAGGAGGAAAGTGTGTGTGTGTGTGTGTGTGTGTGTGTGTGTGTGTGTGCTGGGTGGGGGGGAGAATAAGATAAAACTAAATTTATAAAATGCTAGTTAATTGTTGATGAGTATGAGAATATAAGTTATCTACTTTTATGATTCAAATACTCTATTACACAATGTTTAATAAAATTAAAGGTAATGAACAAGTAGAGGGCAGAAGATAAGAAAATTAAAGCTTGATCAAGCCAAAAAAAAAGACAGAAAAGAAAATAAACATTTAGAACAGGACAAAAATAAGGCACAAAGTAAGACGAGGGAAGTAAACCCAAATATATCAGCAATCACGATAAATGTAATTTAGACTGAACGCACTGATTAAAAGACAAAAAATTTTCAAACCGGATTAAAAAGATAATCTACCTATATATTAGTATGTACGTTATTATTACAAGAGACCCATCTAAAGCAAAAAGTTACAAGACAGTTAAAAATAAAAGGATAAGACAAGACATCCTCCCAAAAAAATGCTGGTGTAGCTATATTATCAGGCAAAACAAATTTTAAACTTGTTAAACATAAAAAGGGTCATTGCAAAATGTTAAGATTCAATTTTCCAGGAAGAAATGATGTACGCACCTAATAACCTAAAATATATAAAACAAAATTGACAATAATAAGAAATGAATAAATCCACCATTGTAAAGGGAGATTTTTCTCTCATTTCTCTCAGTGTCTTGATATGCTGAATTATATTACATTTTAATGTTGAAAAAGTCTTGAATTGTGTTAAGACCATCTTGGTTATGATTTTTTTTAATACTTTGATTTTATATCTAATGTTTATTCTAGAATTTTTATATCTATGTTCCTGAGTGGAACTGACCTGTAATTTCTTTTTTTAACTGTAGGTTTGAAGATCTGTTTAGCTTTTCTGTTTCTTTTTGAGGCAGTTTTGGTCGCACTGTTCTAAGAAATGATTCATTTTATCTAACCGATAAAATCTATTGGCATGAATTTGGTTGAAATGGTTGCCTGGGGTTGTGGTCAGAATGGAAAATGACTGCTAATGGGCAGGAGGTTTCTTTCTGGGGTGATGGAAATTTTCTAAAATTAGACTGTAGTGATGGTTGCACAATTCTGTAAATATACAAAAAAATCACTGAATTGTAAACTTACGAAGGGTGAATTTTACAGTGTGTAAATTTCATCTCAATAAAGTTTTATAAGTTTGGAATGCAGCTAAACAATACTTGGAGTTAACTTTACAGCCTTAACAGATTACATTAGACAAGAAGAAAGACTGACAACTAAGACTGACAACTAATGAGCTAATATTCAAATGCAAAACATTCTTTTTAAAAGTAAAAAAAGAAAATAGGATGAAAGTAATAATAATAGAATAAAAAAGATACAAAAGAGAAGATCAACAAAGGCAAAAGTTGGTTCTTTGAAAAATATTATGACAAATCTCTAGCAAGACATTAAAATATAAAATAGTGTGAACAAATTCATGCCAATAGATTTTGCCATTTAGTTAAAATGAATAATTTCTTAGAACAGTGTGACCAAAACTGCCTCAAAAAGAAACAGAAAAGCTAAACAGATCTTCAAACCTACAATTAAAAAAAGAAATTACAGGTCAATCCCACTCAAGAACATAGATATAAAAATTCTAAAACAAACATTAGATATAAAATCAATACATTAAAAAATATCATAACCAAGATGGTTTTAACACAATTCAAGAATGTTTCAACATTAGATCATATTGTAATTCAACATATCAAGACATTGAGAGAGAAAACCCATATCATCAAAGCATTTCATAAATCCAGTACCCATTTGATAAAAACTCTTTAGCAAATTAAGACCATAAGGGAACATTTATAATCTTTAAAAAGCTACCTACCGAAAATCTACAGCAAACGTACTAGTGGTAAAATCTTAAAAGCAGTCCCATTAAAATCAGGAACAAGATTAAACAAGATTCTACTGTCACTAAGTCCAATCAATACTGCAGTCCTAGGAATATAGTAAGGAAAAGTAATAACTGGTTTACGGGTTAAAACAAAAAAACCCCCAAACTACCTTTTTCTTTTTGTAGATTATATGATTATCTAGAGTGAAAAACCTGAGAAAATTTACAGGTAAATTAGGATTAGTAAGAATTTAATGAAGTTGATTACATAAAAATAAAGTTAGAAAATATA
>NW_024350927.1:4959500-5085545 GCF_902729225.1 Pteropus medius | reverse complement strand
TTTGGGGCGGTAAGAAGGAGCTTTCGTGGGAACAGTAGAGATGCTAAAGTGAAATCGCTTTGTTGTGCTGAGGAGCAGGCCTCAGAGCCTGTTTCCGGCGGAAGCTACTGCCTCAGATCTCACACCTCGCACCCGCAGCAACAGCCCTCCTCCTCCACCTTTCGTAACCCAGAAGGACGCCTTGCTCCACGCCTATATTTCGGGTTGTAAGAGCTCTACCATGACCCGTGAAAAATGTCCCTGTTATCCAAACATGGATAATATTCCTTGACCCAAACACCGATGAACAGGCCAAAGCATTCACTTCTACTCACTCTCATGAGGGTGACTATTTCATCCATGTAAGGTCTGATGTGGCTCTTCACAAAGGACACCAACATTCCCAGCTGCTGGAACAGAAACTGAAAGGGAGAAGAGGTGAGCAAGCTGGCCACGGAGGATGTCGGATTCCTAGGTTTACCCACATCCACGAGAATTTCGCATGAGGACAACTACGGAATCGGTTTCCGCATCGCTCCATCTGCTGACAATAAGTCTCAAAGAACCAGACTTAAAACCTCAGGTGGGGATAGTGGTGGGGTCTAAAAAGAATTGTTGACAACAAGCCATTTAGTGCATAACAGGGGCTTTGGGGCCAGGCTGGCTGCTGTGAACCACTCTGTCATCCGTTAGCTTTGTGACCTTCATGTCACCTCTCTGGGCCCAGCCTCTTCCGTGGGGAAATGGGGAGTATTTGTCACATCGGCCTGTTGTGAGAGTTAAATGAGGTAACACCTGGAAAGCACTAGAACAGGACCAGGAATACTGTTAAGTGCTCAATGTCCACTAGCATCGAAGGGTATCCAGAGCCACTAAAGACGAAAATAACATAAAACGGATCAACCGTAAATGCACCTTTTGTTTATTCAGCCCTAATTCATTACCACTTACATTTTAAAATAAACACAGCTAACTATTATGGGCACTGTAGTTTACTTATAGTAATTAACTCAATTAATTAGGTCTTAATTATTTAATAGTCTCTTAAGAAATTACGAGACAAAGACAGACAAATGCCACATGATTTCACTTATATATGGAGTCTAATGAACAAAATAAATGAATAAACAAAACAGAAACCAACTCATAGATACATACAGAGAACATTTTGATGGTTGCCAGATGGGAGGGGGGTTGGGAAGATGGGTGAAAAGGGAGAGGGATTAAGCACAAATTGGTAGATACAAAAGTCACCGGGATGTGTAAGGAATAAAGTCATTTACATTGCAATAATTATGTATGATATCAGATAGGTCCCAGACTTATCAGGGTGATCACGTTGGAAGTTGTATAAATATGTTATATCCCTGAAACTAATACAATATTGTATACCGGCTATAACTGAAAAGTAAAAAATTATTTAAGAAATAGTTGAAAAAGAAGAAATTATGAACCAAAACATCAAGCAAACTGGGGAAGGGATGGGATAAGGAGATTCTATTAGGTAGGTACCTTGCAACGGTGAGAAGAAATGCCGTCCACAAAATAAAGCTGGGAACAAGGAGGACCTAGGGAAGGGGAACTCCAACTAATTTACAGGTTAAAGATGCCTTTAGGGTGTAGTTTTAATTTTGTTATGGTCTTCAGATAGTGCTACAGGTCAATATTTAGTAGCAAATCATACTCTAAATCTCCCTCCCCAAAAGATTGTCATAGCTCTCTATGCCTTTGTTGCCCTCCATCAACAAGGATAATTTAGTGATGAATAGACATATTTTCACTCTTCTTCACATTTTGAAACTTGGCTAAGTTGGGGAATAAATAAAAAGCGTTTCAAATAGTGAGTAATGAACTTACAGAACTCACTACCTGAAGAGGTGAGATTGACAAGACATATAGGACTGGGCTCAAAGAGAGTTGGGACTAATTCCCTAATGACAGGGACACCGATGGATTCTAAGGTGGTTAGAACCTGGTCACTGCACAGCACAGGTTCAACTCAGCAGAGCCATCTCTGTCTACCTCCTGGGCCCCGCCTTATACCATCACTGTTGACAGTGTTTATGAAATGGTCCCTATAAAAGTACATTGCAGAGAGCGAGGAACATGAGACTCTAAAGAGAATGGTTCTGTAGTTACATTTTTGTTATGCAAAACCTGAAAGAAGGGAGAAAATCTAAGCTGGAGGAATCCCGTGGATTGGGGATGGCAGGGAGGTCAGGGAAAACCTGGAGACAGAAAGGACTAGAGCGCCTGATCCTCGCTGTCGTTTCGTATCAGGTGTAAATGGGGAAGCCTCTCTGGTGGCTGATTCGTAAGGAGTGGCGACTCATGCACGCAGATGGGGAAGCGCCTCTTTCATGGGCAAGGAGCCCGCGTAGCCATCTCACTTCCTCTCCCTTAAATTCTTTCCTGAGGTTTTATTCTCCTTTCTCCCCTCGGCATTAGTGTTTTAAAAGAACACAGTTTTGTTCCTGAAATGTGGTGGATTGAATCTCCTCCCAAATGCCCCCGCTATGAAAAGCCTAAAATCAACGCATAAAAGATAACAAACATTGTTATTAGATTATCAGAACTGAAATCGTTCACATAAAGCCAGACCTTCAAAGTGCTACAAATTAAGAAAACTGGTGAGTCTCTGCCTCCCCCTGCCCCCAATCTGCCCACTGGCAAAAGGAGACAAAGAAATTTGTCAGTCTAGGTATGAGGTCTAGGTAGAAAAAGCGTCTCCCCAAAGAGTTTATAATTTCAGACCACTCTCATGTGGGTTCAGGGGGTTATTTTAATTATCCATGTGGCCTGAGGACCTCTAAGCCAAGAAATTCACTCCAAGTTCTTCTGGGTGACTTGGCAGAAGTGAATGCAAATCCTCTCTAGAGAGACGTGACTCTAGAGCAGATTTTCAAGTATCGCTTCAGGAAAAGCCCAGCTGAATAGGACACACAATCCAAAATTATAAAACACATAGGACAAAACACTGCAAGTGTGACTCAGCAGAAACGATAAAGAGCAGAATTAGACCCATCAGGGATTATTTTATACATACTGAATTATTGGATATAAAACAAACCTGTTTAATATGCTTAAAGAAATAGTGAGAGTTAAAAAAATGAGCAAGGGCTAAGATAGCACCATAAGATACTAGGCATATTCGAAAGAATCTAGTTAACTTTAAAAATAAAAAAATGTAGTTGAAACTAAAAATTTAATGACAGGTCTGAAAAGACATAGCTGAAGAATAGTGAACAGAAAGTGGATGTGAAGAAATATCCAGAACGCATCTCTGACAGATGAAGACGAAAAATAGGGAATGGAACCTGAGTCTTTTAAAACCAGTTTACAAGACGTTAAAAAATATCTTGAAGAGAATTTTACAGAACAAATGACCTGGTTTCTTCCACAAATACATAGCATGAAAAAAAAATGGGGGAAAAAAGAGAATAGAGAATTGGCTTTATAAACCAAATGCCATATGTAGATCTTATTTAAATTCTGATCTGAAAAATCAAATATACAAAGAAATTTTAAAGGACCAAAAATTTGAAGGATTAGTCTTAGATGATATTAAGGATTATTGTAATTGTGGTCATATGAGAAAAAATTATTTATTGGTGAAATAATATGATCTTTGACATTTCCTTTAAAATATCTCAGGAGGAAAGTGTGTGTGTGTGTGTGTGTGTGTGTGTGTGTGGTGTGTGTAGTGTGGAGGTGGGGAGAGATAAAACTAAATTTATAAAATGCTAGTTAATTGTTGATGAGTATGAGAATATAAGTTATCTACTTTTATGATTCAAATACTCTATTACACAATGTTTAATAAAATTAAAGGTAATGAACAAGTAGAGGGCAGAAGATAAGAAAATTAAAGCTTGATCAAGCCAAAAAAAAGACAGAAAAGAAAATAAACATTTAGAACAGGACAAAAATAAGGCACAAAGTAAGACGAGGGAAGTAAACCCAAATATATCAGCAATCACGATAAATGTAATTTAGACTGAACGCACTGATTAAAAGACAAAAAATTTTCAAACCGGATTAAAAAGATAATCTACCTATATATTAGTATGTACGTTATTATTACAAGAGACCCATCTAAAGCAAAAAGTTACAAGACAGTTAAAAATAAAAGGATAAGACAAGACATCCTCCCAAAAAAATGCTGGTGTAGCTATATTATCAGGCAAAACAAATTTTAAACTTGTTAAACATAAAAAGGGTCATTGCAAAATGTTAAGATTCAATTTTCCAGGAAGAAATGATGTACGCACCTAATAACCTAAAATATATAAAACAAAATTGACAATAATAAGAAATGAATAAATCCACCATTGTAAAGGGAGATTTTTCTCTCATTTCTCTCAGTGTCTTGATATGCTGAATTATATTACATTTTAATGTTGAAAAAGTCTTGAATTGTGTTAAGACCATCTTGGTTATGATTTTTTTTAATACTTTGATTTTATATCTAATGTTTATTCTAGAATTTTTATATCTATGTTCCTGAGTGGAACTGACCTGTAATTTCTTTTTTTAACTGTAGGTTTGAAGATCTGTTTAGCTTTTCTGTTTCTTTTTGAGGCAGTTTTGGTCGCACTGTTCTAAGAAATGATTCATTTTATCTAACCGATAAAATCTATTGGCATGAATTTGGTTGAAATGGTTGCCTGGGGTTGTGGTCAGAATGGAAAATGACTGCTAATGGGCAGGAGGTTTCTTTCTGGGGTGATGGAAATTTTCTAAAATTAGACTGTAGTGATGGTTGCACAATTCTGTAAATATACAAAAAAATCACTGAATTGTAAACTTACGAAGGGTGAATTTTACAGTGTGTAAATTTCATCTCAATAAAGTTTTATAAGTTTGGAATGCAGCTAAACAATACTTGGAGTTAACTTTACAGCCTTAACAGATTACATTAGACAAGAAGAAAGACTGACAACTAAGACTGACAACTAATGAGCTAATATTCAAATGCAAAACATTCTTTTTAAAAGTAAAAAAAGAAAATAGGATGAAAGTAATAATAATAGAATAAAAAAGATACAAAAGAGAAGATCAACAAAGGCAAAAGTTGGTTCTTTGAAAAATATTATGACAAATCTCTAGCAAGACATTAAAATATAAAATAGTGTGAACAAATTCATGCCAATAGATTTTGCCATTTAGTTAAAATGAATAATTTCTTAGAACAGTGTGACCAAAACTGCCTCAAAAAGAAACAGAAAAGCTAAACAGATCTTCAAACCTACAATTAAAAAAAGAAATTACAGGTCAATCCCACTCAAGAACATAGATATAAAAATTCTAAAACAAACATTAGATATAAAATCAATACATTAAAAAATATCATAACCAAGATGGTTTTAACACAATTCAAGAATGTTTCAACATTAGATCATATTGTAATTCAACATATCAAGACATTGAGAGAGAAAACCCATATCATCAAAGCATTTCATAAATCCAGTACCCATTTGATAAAAACTCTTTAGCAAATTAAGACCATAAGGGAACATTTATAATCTTTAAAAAGCTACCTACCGAAAATCTACAGCAAACGTACTAGTGGTAAAATCTTAAAAGCAGTCCCATTAAAATCAGGAACAAGATTAAACAAGATTCTACTGTCACTAAGTCCAATCAATACTGCAGTCCTAGGAATATAGTAAGGAAAAGTAATAACTGGTTTACGGGTTAAAACAAAAAAACCCCCAAACTACCTTTTTCTTTTTGTAGATTATATGATTATCTAGAGTGAAAAACCTGAGAAAATTTACAGGTAAATTAGGATTAGTAAGAATTTAATGAAGTTGATTACATAAAAATAAAGTTAGAAAATATACTTTCAAAAAAGATACTACCTCCTCTAAATGTAGATCAAATTGGACACATAATCACAGAAGGAAAAATAATTAGTTCAAGTATCTTTTAAACAGTGCTCTATACACCCTTGTGGAATACAGCCTGCGAATAGCAGGAACCGCAAAGCCACCCTGAACTTTACCTAGTAGGTTTGCTGTCTGCAGTGGTCTAGGTATAGTCATCACAGAACAACTTTGCAACTTTGCAAGTGGTTCAGAAAAAGAAAAAAGAGAGAACAAGACAGAGAAAAAGAGAACGAAAGGGAAACATTCCTCACAGAAAAGTGACAGCTATTAAAAGTAGAAAGGATGAGAGAACTAAAAAGTCATTATTTCACAACCAGTGTGATCACTGATTCAGGCCAGGATCGTCAATGAGTGCTAAAATCACTGAGTAAAAGGTAGCTGGGGATACGACAGTCACGCAGTCTCACCCCACACACTACTTCACGACTAAGGAAAAATGGGAAGATCTGACAGACACCAACTTAACCACGTGCTCATCCTTAGGACCAACAATAATGGGACAAGCTGACATCATGAGATCCAGTCAGAAGCATGCAACTTCAACTCTGGAGTAGTCTCGCTAAAAATATTTGACTTGAATCTAATCATGAAGCAGCAGCCAGAAATCCACACTGTCGGCCATCCTACCAGACAACTGGATGAACTCTAGATTGCTGAGAATAACAATGCCGTCTCTCCCCGCAGGCATTCATCCTTTAGCCATGTTGAGGAGATAAACCGAGAAATTGGGCCGGCTGATTAAAGCTGTCCACTTAAATGTTAAAAGTTAGGGAGGAGGAGAGGCATCGGGTTCAACTGCCAGCAGAGTGCATTATTAGGAAGCTGAGGTGCACATGGACCTTCCGTGAAGGTGTGGCTTGGAGCAGGGAGGAGCAAGGGTTGAGGTTTTAGCTACTTACTTCCCGGATGGCCCCGTCACAGACACGAATGACGTTCAGGAATGTGGGCATGACCTGGGGCAGGAACTGCACACACTTGAGGCCCAGGGACTTGAAGATGAAGGTGATGGCCTGGACAACCATGGTGTGGTGGTGAGAGAGGGACTGGTCTCGGAAGATGCGCATCAGGGCCACCATGGACACGGCTGGGTAAAACTCATCCAGAGGTAGGTTCCCCATGTTGACCAGCATTTCGCTGGTGCTGTAGTCAGCTAGGGCAGAATGACAAACCGAAACATTTCTTGACCATCATCAGCATTCACATCTTTCTCCCTGCTACGTCCTAACACCATTGGGAATAAAGGATATATTAGGAACCAATAAATAGGCTCTCAGCATCAAGGACTAAAGAGTTTTTGGCTTTTCTATTACTTAAACCACTCAAATAGTACATGATGGGTTTTCTCTAAATTGCTGTTTAACTCAGCTTCTTACCATTACAGTTCAGAACTTCGTAGCTGCACTGATGTATAAAATAATCACTCTCCCAGATGAAAGTAAAGAGAATTAAATTAGGCAAACATCTGTTCAGCAGCTGCTTGGTCCCCCTAGGCAATTGAGACAAGCGAGTGGCAAATGCCACCTGAACAAGGATCTCAAGGACTCGGGCGGGTGGCTGGCTGGTTAGCAATGCAATGAGGGAGAGGGAGACGGGAGGCGGGGAGGCGGGAGACAGGGAGGGGGAGGCGAGAGGAGACTGGGAGCAGGAGACTGGGAGAGACTGAGAGACTGGGAGACTGGTGCTGCTGAGTGAGGAGACCGGAGGGGCATGGCTCAGGCTCTGCTCGACAGGACAACGTCACTTCTCTAATATATAGAAGAACACGCTGGAAGCAATACGATCCCATCCATAGAATTTAGGAACAAATTATCTTATTTTGGGAAAATAACGTTTTGTTGGAATAGCTGAGAGAGCCACTGTCAAACTTTCACACTTTCAAAAATAAGCCTGCTCTGACGGACAATGGGTTAAGTCTAGAAAATTCTCCTGCATCCCCACACCCTACCCAATCTCTCAGGTAGTATGTCCAAAGGCAGAGGGGCTCTAGGGTCAGAGCACTGATGATGGACAAAGAGCCCTGGATTCTGACTGTTAAACTGGTTTTTCTGTGCTGAGCCTTGCCTCAGACTCCCCTATCGATTAAAACAGGGAGAACAAATTCTACCTTCTTCCTCCTTGGGCGCCATGGAAATAGAAAACAACAGAGAAGCACTAATGAAGAATGAGATGTGGTGATATGTCACATCTCTCTCATCAGCCCTAAAGAGTGAGTACAGATGCAGCCTATTGACTCTTGATGAAGAACCCAGACGGACATGAGGCCTCTGGGCACACTGGGAAGCAGCATCCTGCTGTGATTTCAAGAAGAAACTACTGACTTTTCATTCAAAGTTGTGAAGCGAGTCAATATGCTATAATTTCAGTTATCCAGCCCAAGACTCTTTCTAAGCATGGCCGGTGCGGGCTCTGGGAGGCAGACACTTGGCAAGTCACTCATGGTTTTCCCCAACTTACAGGAATCCTGGCTTGACTTGGACTCTGACAGGCTGACAGCAGAAGCGTCCCGGGACTGGTCAATCATGCCGATGTTCACTTTGTGCTTATAGGGATCCAAGGCCCCCAAAAGCCCTAACACACGGATAGCCTGGGTAGGAAAAGGGAGGGAAAAAGAAAATTCACCACCATATCTCATGCTTCATGATAACTGATTCATACCCAAACAACTGGCTACATGAACAAAGTGGAGAGGGACAGGAAGTCAGAACATGTTAATGCCACAAACTTCTGTCTCTCTGTCTCTCTCTCCATTCTCCCAGCAAAGTCTTTAAAGACCAAGTGTGCCACGTCCCCTACCTCTCTCCGTGTACCCTGGTTCTGCTCAGTCTTCAGGAAATTCAGCAGTACCTCTAGCAAAGTGGGGTACTTCCTGTAGGGCTCTACCACATAGCCAGTGCTGGCTACCAACTGTCCCAGGGTCCACAGAGCCACCTGGACAGACAAAAGATCACATGGGTAGTTGAGCCAGTTTGAACTCTTTGTTAAATGGTTGAAATAAAGGGTTAGAAGCCATATAAGAAAAAAATTTCCAATAAAGATGCTAACCATGATCAGAAATCCTGAGAGCCGGGGCATAAAAATAAGGCCACAAAACCAATACAACAATCACTAGCTCAAAGGTAAAGAGTCCTGCCTTTCTCAAAGGAAATACATTGTCCTTCCACAGTGAATGGTTAGTCCAACTTAAAAGGAAATTAAAACTGTTCTTAATTTCAGTCTAGTCACCTAATGACCTCAATGACCAAGGCGAAGCCAGGGCTGGGGGAGAGTGAGCTGAAGCTCTGTTGGCCTCCACAGCTGGAGATCAAGGCTTTCTTTCTTGAACCTTTAGGGGCTGGGTCTCTGACAGATGATCTGTGTTTTCTTTTGTCTACAAGAAATGGCACTGGTCAGCCCTGCTACTTACTCAAAGTGACTCTGGGTCAGGATAACAGCCAATTTTGGTTCCAAGTCTTTCTTCTTTTTTACTCGTTCAATGAATATTTCTGAGTACCTCCTGTGTGCCAGGGACTGGCTGGGGACACTGAGGTGACTAAGAGAGACAAGGTCGCCAGCCTCATGGAGCCCGTCCTGCTCTGTCAGGAAGCAGAGGCACTCACCTGCCTTTTGGCCAACAGAGAGGAGTCCTGGAGCATGTCCATGATGATGATAAAAAGCTCGTCAACCCATTTCCTCATTTCCAGGCCACTGACCTACAAAATGAAAAAGGGAGAGGTAGGTAAGATTAGGAATTATAGCATCAAGTATTTTGACTTCTTCAGAGATTAAATAGTAGTCTCTCCATCCTACGGTAAAAGCAGCTGTCCCCTTACCTGAGCTAACTCTCCTATTGTAGCCAAGACATTATTGATCACACCTGGGTTTGGATCAGGGTCTGGATCTTTCAGTTTCAAAATTAAAGCCTATGGGAAGAAGGTATGAGAAAATGAATGCAGGTTAGAGTCTACCAGAAATCCTTCTTTTACATAAGTAAAATTCACCCAAGAGACCATCTCAGTCGCAGAAAAATTATTTCCAGACTTTATAAATCCAGGATTTCTCTCAAATGTGGATTCTCAAACTTTTCTCCATACTGCACACAAGTCTGACATATAAGAGGACTGGGATGTGCTATGATTTAAAAACATTTCTAACGCCTCCTCTAAACTATATCTGTGTGATCATTTACCCGGATTCATGCAAGTTATGAAAGACTTCATATGACTCTAAAATATTCATATTTGAAGGTTTCGATTTTATTATTTATTTTTTTAGGCAAGGCGACTCTTGGTTGACCTCACAGATTGCAAGGACCTTGTCAGCTTACAATCCCTTATTTTTTTATTTTTTACGCCTACAGCACTTGGTCTTCCCAGGTGGTCTCCCATCCAAGTACTAACCAGGCCCGACCCTGCTTAGCTTCTGAGATCAGATGGGATCGGGCTTGTTCAGGGTGGCATGGCTGTAGACGAAGGTTCAGATTTTAAAGCTCATTCTTTTCCTTGATTTGGGTGGAGCTATTTTGTGCCGTTATCTACCTACTTCTCCTTACCAAGCACATTTGATGATGTGCTTGAAGCATCATATTTTATCTCTTATAGGAAGAGCCCTTTGCTGCAACTGGTGAGATTTTTAATATTCTTTAACTCAGTGTGCTTGATGTGGCCCTTGTCCCTGAGCCTAGGACAAAAAAAAAAAATAACGTACTTTGCTCAGTACAGAAATGAGCACCAAACCACTCCCATTGCCTCAAACAAGCTGGCATAAGACAACCCGAAGAAATCGCCAGTATCTCAGTCTTACTCTGTGAGTTACCTTCAGAATGGGCTCCATGTAGGGGCGGATGAGTCGGGGGGCATTGGAGACCAGGTGCCCCAGCATGCGGGCACTCTGCTCTTTGATTCTTCCAATACCGCTGTGCTCCAGCTCTGTCAAAATCTACAGGGAAAGGCTCAGTATGGCAGAGGAAATTCTAGAGAGACACTGGGTGTCAAAGGGAGAATGTGACCAGGAACCAGGGGAAGGACCCAGAACTCCACTGTGGATCAAGTAGCTGCCATATACTCTATAAGCAAAGGACATCTTTGCAGCTCACAGAATAGTATTGGCTACAGCAGTGACTGGAAGAAGAACTATTTGATACCAGCCCATCTTCTACTGTTACAGCACCACGAGGTGCCACTGTCCTCTCCCAGCACAGCTTTTAACAGTGTAGCACGAAGACGACTGAGAAAGCCAACGGGGACGGCTGCGAGCAGAGTTTTGCAGAAATGAGGAAAGAGGGGCTCTCTGCAAGAAAAACCTTTGTCCAGACAGCAAATCACAAGGACTGCCCGTACATAATGACCAAGGAATCACGGAACAGTCAGATAGCTATGATGATGAAAGAAACAGATACTTGGAAGGGGTTGCAGGCACATCTAGATAAACCCAAATAGTTAGGGAAAATATCAATAGGCTCCCCCTGGACCTTAATAAACGGAGATAACATGCTTGTTCTGACATCCTTCCAACACCAGCAAATCACGTTACTCCTGGTGACACAAGACATAATTTAGACACACTTCTAAAGAGCTGGAGTTGTCAGAGGAAATCTCTGAACAGTGAGAAAAATGAGAAAACAAAGCTCATGTCAACTCAGCTACTCAGAGGGGGAGTCTACAATTTAATATTATATTTTTTCTTAAATTAGTGACTTAAGAATCCTGATTTTCTGTAACCCCTCAGCAAGCTGTCCTTCCCATCACAGCAGACAGCAGCAAGAGGGGATGGAGTGGGTTACTACGAACAGACCCATAACAGCAAGAAGAGATGGCCGACTGGGAGGAAATGGGTACCAGTGAGAAGAGTATGACTCTCTGGGGCAGCACAGGGCCAAAGTAACCCCAAATTCACTTCCAGAGCCAGAGAGCATCGCTGCGCCCTAGTAACGATACCCGATGATCAAGACACCAAGAACAGGCCAAAGCACTTTTAGGTAATGTCCCTTATCAAGACATGAACATGTGCAAAATCTGTATCAAAGTTTAAAAACAAGAGAATTTAAAATTTTGTCGTTTCAAAGGCTAAGTTTAGTGGGTGGTATGTTCACTCAGGGGAGCTTCACATTCTTCAATACCAGAAAAACACAACGACTAGAGAGCTTACTGGAAGCTTCTAGACGAGAGGACACAGGCCATGCTGGCTCGTTCACCGATGAAATGCTTCCAGGACCCAGCATGCTTGGAACTTAGGAGGTGCTCGAAACATCTGTTAACTGAATGAACCTCCTGATATTCTAATTAGAAGATATTTCTACATCAAGCTTATTTAGCATGATTTGAGCTGGCAGGCTCAGCAATGATTTCTTGTCCTTCTCCAAACCTTAGGTATATTTTAAAAAGACTTAAAATGATAGGCACTCCTAACACAGGCCAGTAGTTAAAGAAATAAACCATTAGGCTAAAAACAGAAGTGCCACCATAAATATAATCTTCTCATTTGTCGACTGATGATATATATAATTTATGGTCACTTTACTTATGACAGATTGTGAATAAATGATAGTTTCCTAGAGTAAAAGTTATATATGTTAATAATTTTCTATGTTTAAGTTCTATGTTATAAAAAGTGTTTATTTTAAAAGAAACCGGTGGGGGGAGGATTAGGAAGCAGAGGGAGAGGTGGGGACAGGATGAAGTGGGGGAAGAGGAAGTGACTGGGTGAGACACACTGAGATCTAGAAAAGGCAGGTGTAAATAACTTGAGGCAGAAGGACTGGACCACGCATCGCTCACAAGGAGGCCAGAGAACTTACTTGAGTAGGTGAGGACAGGTTTCAGCAGGAATTGAAAATCCTACTAGATTTACTAGCACTGCCAATGTGAATCTACCTTAGGCTCTAGTCCAAGCAGCTTACCTTGGCTTCTCGCATTATTTAGGAATGAAAGCCAGGGACCACAGACCAAGGGCAATAACTATGAGAAACAATGTTGGAACCATTCTCATACTTGGCCTTTGTGCTTGACCTGGCTGGCATTAGCAAGAAAAGCAGGAGCATGGAAGGGTAGAGAGGTGCTGAGAAGACCGTCTGCAGTAAAGAGGGCCAAGAAATGGAATTGCTGGTGACTTGCCAGGAAAAAGAAAGAGCTGCCTGAGAGGTTAGCTTGAGACTGAGAGGCACCCTGGAGTCATACTGACAACAGGCTTATGAAGTGATAAACACTAGAATTGTAATTACAAAGCTGGGAAAACATGTGGACTCTTGGAGCCGAATGTGGCTTTTACCGGGTATCTCAATCTTTCTTCCCCTTCCTTGTCTTCAACTCTCTTTCCCCAAATAGCTGTCCTGATGAAAGTCCTTTCCCCACTACCTCTAGGTCTGACTGTCACATCATTACCTGGATGAGCATCTTGCGTAGGAAAGGCATGACGAAGGCTGGGTTCATGCTACTGAGCCGACCCACAGTGCAGATGGCCAGCTCCCGGATCTCAAACACCTGGTCATTCAAAGCTACAAACAGGGCCTGCAAATTCTCTGCCTGGGCCAGATGTGCATCGAAGCGCTCATCCAAGGATGCCAAGACACAGTAGCGGATGTCAGGGTCTGCAAGGGGAATGGAGCCTTTGAACATCTCTTCAGAGCACTCATCCCTCCAGTCTTCCCAGGGTTCACTTCCACTGCCCTCAGCCTGGAGAGAGGATTCCTGATACCTTTTCTCATCTAACCTGTCATTCTTTTCTCTAGTCATAGGGGCAAAGATAATAGAATTAAAGACAGATTATCTTACACCGATAGGCTGGAGCATCTAAGCCTAATGCCTTGGCAGAGAGAGCTGAATGTCAGCTGGTTGAGGCTGAAGGTCTCTAGAGAGGCCACGTAACGAAAGGGCCCTAAACCAGTACACTTTCCTAGACTGCTTCTGTCTTACAAACTTTACCGGGATCTGTTATCCCAACCACGAGCAGTTTGCTGAGCACATCTGCCACCACTTGCACTGCAGTCTGGCTAACCACATGCGCGTGGCCACTGATGAGGTGAACGGAGGGCGTGAGCAGGCGAGAGCAGGTACGGGCGGCTTCCATGCGGATCTCCTTGTGTTCACTGTTCAGGAAGTGATCCGCACAGTGACGGACGAACTGGGTCAGAGAGTGTCCTGGACACAAAGGCAGAGAGAAAACAGAATACGACACTGCTGCTTCTGACGGCAGGTCTGCAAACTGCTAGCTGTATTTTTCATTTTATGGCTACTCATTCAATTTTCAACAAGGTATTGATCAGCAAGGTACCGACCCAGAACTCTTCTTAACAAATGAGCTTCCGGTCATTAGAAAGGCGGAAGGGAGGTGGGGAGACAGAGAAAAAGCATTCCCTCCATCCTAATCCTTCCTTTATTCTCTTCAAATAATAATCATTTGGTTTTATTCTGACTCAATCTTTTATATTCCCAGAAAGTAAAACGATTCGTGATCAAATTTAATTTGTTTCGTTTAGTTCCCAGATTTAAATACCAAAAAGAGAGTCTGAAGGAGGCTAGGTTTAAATATAGCTACTTTCTATTCATTACAAATAAATTATCTGGAGTGTTAATCAGCGTAAGTGAAGGAACTGTCACAGGGAAACCACAGACGGCCGTACGTATTCAGGCCGCATGTTGAGGCTTTTGTACTTGCTTGTTTCCCTATAGTCTTAATAACACTTAAACGATCTTAAATTTCAAAAGTATCCACTTTTCTCTCCTGAAATAATCTCTCTAGGGCATTAATGGAGGTTTATCTGCAACTTGGAACTCCAAACTGAACTACATAGTACAGCACTCTGGGAAATCACACCGCCATAGGAACACGAATGCCCCAAAGCTCATGCTTATGTATTTTAAAGCATTAAATACCATACTGGCTACATGGAGGTGGGGAGTGGGATCCATCTGTGACTTTTCCATCTCTGAAGCATTAGTTTCTTGGACCCATGCATACTTTTCCTGAATACCATCTGCCCCCAAACTCGGTACTGGACAAAGAAACAAGCAGTAGGAATTAACAATATAAGGAAAGAATCTAGGAAGCATGAGCTGCTACAGAGTCAGCTACTCTGTATCCAGGACCCCTAGCAAGATCCAGAAATTCTAGGCACCCTCATTCCTTTCTTGAGGTTCCCAGCATCACTCACTATCTTCCCACTGCAATTTCCTACCTTCAAATTCAAAGCTGCCAAGAGTTCGGAGGGCAAGGGTAATGCTGCCCACATCGCTGGCTTCAGGGAGAGTTGTGAGGCCAGGGGAAGCCAGCTGGTGGGCCAGGCCCTTGGGCATGCCTGGGTGCCGAAGGGGTTTGTGCATAAGGACAAGGGACAGCATCTTCAGTAGCCCATCCTGGATGTCCTTCTTCAGCTGCGGAATCTGACGGCTCAGGTCGTAGAGCACAGCTGTGAGGGCGGGGCTGAGGGGGAGGAAACCAGTCACATACGGGGCTAGATATATGACATTCGGTCTGTACTTGAGAAAAAAGTCCCACTTGTCCAGCAAGGGGATTGGGTCCCATCGCTGCTTGATTTTTAAAGTAGAAAGAATATTATAAAATAGAATAAATATCCCCAACTCTTGGCCTGCTCACAGATTTCGAAACAACCTATAAGTTTCTGGTTTTTGCCATGGGAGAACTTGCTTAATATAATTCGGCCACTGCAGAAGACCAAGTCTCAATAAATAATCTGGGAAGCAGACTGAGAGCACTGTCCTTATTTTATAGATGAAGAAAACCAAAGTATAGGAAGCTTAAGCAATTTGCCTAATAATCATATAAACGACAGCTGTAAACATTAATTGGGCACTTCTGATATGCAAGGCACTATGCTAAGAGTAGCTATTTCATGAATTCTTTCATTTAATCCCTAAGGCAACCCTAGATAATAGGAACTGTCATTGTACCCACTTTTCAGGTGAGAAAACTGAGGCTCAGAGAGGTAAAGTAACTTACGCAAGATCACATAGCTAGCTATGATGGAACTAGGGTTAGAAACAGCCCCTGTGTTTAGTGTGCGCTATCCTGCCTATCCAATTTAATGTGCAAACAACCATGCCTTGCTCTTTCAACACAGCCCCAGTATTGTGGCTCAAGCCTCATACCACCCGCAATGGAGAAAGCTCAGGTTTCTGGCACCCACCTCAGTCCCACGGCCAGCATAGGCTCTAGCAGCTCCTTGATGTCCTGCTGGATGCCCGGCCCCATTGCTCGCGCCAGCATGCTGATGCAGGTGAATACTGTGGCATCCACCTGCATTGCCTTCTGTCTCCTGCAGAGAACCAAAGAGTGGCTAGTTTAGTCATAAAAGCCTTCTGTATTGCCCCACCTCAAAACCGCCTTGGGGCAAGGAGGACAGGGTACCCAGGCAGGGTCATACACGTGGGTGTGCAGGTTCTCTACTGCCCAATTCTAGGGGGCCCATCAAGCTAGAGTCACGTCAATGTGTATCCAGTGTTTAAAACACCAATCCAGCAGATGGCAGTAAAGTGTCTCAAGGAAGGGGCCCCTTTTCCCAATTCACACAAAAGGCACCAGATGGGCTTATGCAGTGCTGGCCAAGGTACCTATTCAGGAAGCAATTGAATAATGTGTATATGAGGGATTGGGTACAGGGCACCACCATCATATGGAAAGAAATTCTTCTCCCTATGATAAGAATGCTGGGCTTTGGAATGGGTGAGGCTTGTTAATTCACCAGAGCAATCTTTGCTACTAAAACAGGAAAATACAGACGTGATTCTAATTAACACCGACCCCCTGGCTTAGAGAAGACACCCTGACCTCTCCATCTTGCAGGATGCTGAAGGTTTTCCTCATGTTTTATTCATTGGGAAGTTTCAACAGGTGGAATAACGTATCCAACTTCAGTGATAAGGAAAAAGGTGACTGTTAGGTCCCCTAAGTTCCAGTCTAGAAGTCCTCTCTCTAGGTCTTGTATCAAAATAAGACCTTTGAAGCCAGAGCAAAGAGCAAAACTAGGATACTCCCAGTAAATAATAACACTGAAGCAGCACTGGCATCTAACACATTCACGGGGTATTCAACAGACCCAAAATATTTACATCTATCTCATTTCATTTGAAAAAGGTTGGAGCTCAACTGAAGAAGGGCTGTTCTTTACAGGATTTGCTATGCCCTGGAGGTTAATGAGGCAGAGAATGGGCTTAAGCTCCATGGAAACTGGGATGGAGCATCCTTCCTCTCCAACCAAATGGGGTGGAAGTGAAATCATAACAGAGATGCTTACTTATGAGCAAAGTCCTTAGGGGGCAGGGCTGCTCGGATGATGTCCAGCACACGAGGTAAATAGACCTTAAATTCAGACCTCACAGCCACAGAAAGTAGCCCCAGAGCTTGGAAGGCTGCTGTACGTTCCTTCTCCTTCTTGACACAGCTCAGGACATGGTTCATGGTATCCTGGAGGTACTGGGTATCTGAGCACAGAAAAGACAGAGAGTATGGCCCAAGGTCAGGGCTGGTCTATCTACCAAAGGTCAGAGTTCCTACAAAACAATTTAAGAATAAATTAAGAAAGCCTGTTGGAAAATGTTAAGAATTTAGAGGATGTACTAATCGAAGTTTTATGCTTGATAATCACTCCTCATATACATCTTTTGGAAATATTAAAAATATAAGATTTTTTTTTCTGTTTAATTAAAAAAAACTTAAAGGGTCTCCAAAACCGTATCACATAATTATCCCCATAAGTGTTATAATTTGAGGGAAAGATTACATGCTCCCGTTTTAAGAAATATATGTTAAATCTTGTTTAAAAACAAAGAGAGGATCACCTAAATTACTTTATATTATATTGAAATTTAAAGTAATATTGAATACTGTTTGTAATAAACAGGCCATTCCATTCAAGTTAGGCTTGGAAATCACTATTACCTAGAGATTTCTGTTATAGTTATATTTAACAGAACAAGATTTAGTCTGTAATTTGGAAAGCCACATGTGTATTTTCATTAAGTTTACATAAGCCAATGTGCACGAGTAGGCAATTCTTGGCAATTTAAGCTAAAGTGTTATTACTCCTCTGAAGGCTGAAATTTCTTGATTCTTGCCTCTTCTTATATCTCTTCTCTTTCCTCTTGCTGGCCCCAAGTCTATGCACCAGAAGCACATAATGGCAGAGAAAGAAAGACCACACACCCACTAGAAAGTTAGGGGTGTTCAGGGCTACCGAACCATGGTTTGGGAGACAGTAAACTAGACTCCTCAATAGCACGGATACATCACTGCATTCATTCTAGTGAGAAATGTCTTCTCTCACAGCTCTTGTGGTCAAATGACAATGAGGCATGCTGGGGCTTGAACACAGTCAGAAGACCAGGGTGAAACAATCCTAAAATCAGAGTGTGCTGATGAGGAAAACTAGGCCTTTGCATTTCAGCAGGAAGTGAGCTTAAGTCAAGAGGACAATTTCCTTTTCTGGATTTAGCATCCTAAGAGAATAGGAATCTGACACTGTTAGAAATTCAAGCCCCATCGTAGGGTATTTCTGATATTCTTGAAACATATGTCATCAGGAAATTTGAGGACTGACTTCTGAACCGCGCGCTTTAAACAAATGGCACTTTCCTGTTGAGGCACATATATATGGAAGCTGTCCAGGCTGAATGTCAATGGCATATTTTTGTACATTATTTGATAAAACAACAAAAACCTACATCAAAAGAATAAAGCAAGGGGCCCTCCGAGCCTTTGTATCCTGCTGCTAGGCAGCCTTTTGAACTTACTAGGGTAACTGCTTCCCCAACGTGCCAGACTTTGATCAAATTTCGCCAAGTTATTACTTTTTTTTTGAACCACAGACTTTCAACCCAAGATCATTTAAAGCTCTACTGAACAGGGGTATGTCTGGTCATTAAAAAAGAGAAAAGCTGCTGGGTACCAGGTGGGAAGAATGGAAAGCTGAAAAACTATGGGTGATTTTCATTACGTCATTTCTCTCTTGTTCAGTAATTTTATGTGGCTAATTGTCTCATGCTTACTCGACACGTTCTATTCTCACACACAGCACATTTAACAGCTCGACAGCTACATGTTTCTCCTGCTTCACGGGTGGCGTGAAATGAGTCTGTGCTAGGGAATGGCATCTGCTGAGGGTCAGGCTGGCCTTCCACTTACGCTCCTGTCTCTTATTTGGTCCTGAATGCTTATTAATCACAGGCGATGCAACACGCACCACAGCGAAGAACAAAGAGATGTCGGGGACGGGGGCCTCTACACTTGGCGACTGTGGACAAGAAACAAGGACAATAAATGTGAACAAGTGACTAGAGTATTACTGTAATCTTCACCTTTACCTTATTTCTGAAATGGATTTGAAGTAGCGAGAGGCACTGATGACATAATAGTGGTTTCCCTTTCCTGGGACTGACTCTGTCCCAGGCACTGAGAGTAGGTGCTTGGCATTAATACAATTCATCTTGTGATGCAGGGATTGTCATTCTAATTTTACAAGTCGGGGAGGGTCAAATAACCTGTTCAGAACATCAGCTACGGACAGAGGCAGGATTTGTTCACCCCAAGTCTGACGCTCAAGACTTTCCACAGCTGGGGCTCAGATGGAAGTGAAAAGGGATGCCTCTGGCTGGAGTAACCGAGAAAGGCCTCAGAGAGAAGCCAGTATCTGAACTGGGCCACCTACGGGGGCCAGGAATTCCCATTGCCCAGTGAGAACGGGGCAGGAACATGGGAACCCACAGTCTGTCAGCCATGAAACCTGCCTCTGAAACATCCAGCCCTTCCGTCCTATAAGCGGTAAGATATCTCGGTGTCCTCGGGGGAAAAGTAGGACAGCCACCAAATCCTCCCTGGCCCGCAGAGAGCCACTGCAGAATCTAAAATGAAGCTGCCCTTCCTTTGGTCTCTTTTCAGTCCACTCATGAACTTTTTAGTTCATTCCTACACGAGGACTCGCTTGGCTCTAGGACTGACTGCCTGAGACATCCGTGGAAAACCTGAACTGGATACCACAGAAACTGGGCGTGAGGCAAAGAAACCAGAGACTAGCCCCTGGTTGGTGTTGCTTCAAATGAGATGCAGAAGTGGCTTTTTGCAACCACTTCCGTTTAATTACTCTTAACTGGGTAATGACGTCGTCCATGAACATCCTCACCTGTGAAGGCGGAAGGTCGAAATGCAGCCAAGCGGGGTAACAAATTAAGGATTGTCATTTGGATCAGCGAGTTCTTGCTATTCCTGCATTTCAGCACCCACTGGCACACCTGAGAGAGGAAGGATATGGGGTTGGCGAAGACAAAGGAGGTGTGAAGCTTGGGAGAGAGGGAGCGGGCCTCCTGGAACCTACCTGATCAAATTTCTCCTCCATCAAGTCTCTGCAACACCGACTCTCCACTAGGGTGGACTTAGCTGGGCTGGGGGAAGCCCCAAATGCCAGCAGGCCTTGGTGAGAGCTGTACCCCAGCAGTCCCACCAAGGCATTTGACTGCTGGGGCTGTACGGCCTGGAAACTGGTGAAGGGGGTGATGTGACGAGGTTTCGTTCCGAAGCCCATGAGATCTTTGCAGTACTTGTCATGTACCAACTGCTGCTGTGTGATTTCCTCCATTTCTTCCCTCAGGCGCTACATACACGGGGGAAAAAAATCCACCTTTACTTACAAGCAGCACTTGCCCAGGCACCGGGGAGTCTATAGAGCAACGCACTTGCCTGACCCTGAAACGCAACTATTTCCAACGTGGAGGAGGGTGGTCTCTAGGCATCTTTGGGATTATGTTTCCCCAGAACCTTGCTGGTGGCCTGATTTTATTCGAGCTTTAGCAGAAGAGCACCACCTACCGTACGATAAAGCAGCAGCAGGGGGCTGGCCGCCAAGACCTTGCCGCCCACCCTGCCAAGTTGGTTTGGGAAAGCTGACTTGCAAACTGCTGTGCCTGCGGACCTAAGATCATAGCAGTGGAGCCTCTTGCAGAGGTGTGGGGCAGCCCCAGGCCAGCATCCTGTCAACAGTCTGCTCTCCTTCTCTTTGCCAGAAACTCTAGTAGAAACGACTTAGGCAAACAACTTTCTCAGAATCCTAGCAATTCCACAGGAGGTATGCAATAAGCCGACTAGTGCAGAGCCCACATTTACTCCCTATTCGAAGGGCTGCTTAACAATTCACCCTCCAACACTGTGAAATGGGAAGGATATAAAATAATTTTCTAAACTTCTAAACGTTTCTTGACAGATACTTTTATTTTTCGAAAAATCTTGTCTATTATTCTTGTCAAAGTCACCAACTGACTCTTATGCTGCTAAATCTGACAGTCAGTTCTCAGTCGTCATCTTATTTCACTTATCTGCAGCGTTTGATCCAACTTAGTAGTCCCTCCTCCTTGAAACTCTTTCTTCATTTGGCTTCTCCGAGCTTCATTTGACTCCGAGCTTCCCTGCTGCCCCCTTCCCTTCTCGGTCTCCCTCCATCGCTCGTCTCCTGCCCCAGGTTCTCAGGCCCTAGCTCTTCTCCAACCACAGTAGCTGTTCTCCACCCTGAGGTTCTCCTCCGGTCTGATGACTTAAACAGCATTCACCTGCTGTCAACTCCCAAATGCGTATCTCTCACTCATACCTCTCCTGAGAACTACTCAATATCTCTGCTCGACTCCCAACAGGCATGTTTAAAAGCAAACTCCCGCCCTTCTAGCCTGTAGCAGGTCTAAACCTGCTCCTCCTATCTCGATCTTTCCATCTTAATAAGTGGCAACTCCATCTCTCCAGTTGCTCAGGCCAAAAACCTCGACTCATCTTTCTCCCCCATCGACTTCCAAATAGCAAAATCAGAATCCAGCCGCTTCTTGCACCTTCACAGGTCTCACTGTAGTCCAAGCCACAAACCTTCCCTGCTGAGACTGCTGCAGATCCCACCTAACTAGACTCCTGGCTTCAGCCCTTACCCCCCTGATAATCTATTTTCAACACAGTGGCCACGGCAACCCTTTTGAAACACGAGTTAAATATCACTCCACTGCTTAAAACGCACCAGTCGCCTCGCACTTTGCAGACAAAGTCTATACAGTGGCTTCTGAGACCCTACATGATGTGTCCTGTCCCGGCCCCAGGTATCCCTCCGACCCCATCTCCCATCACCTTCTCCCTCCCACTACGCTGGGCCACAACAATCTGGCTGCTCCCCAAATAAAGCAACGTGCTCCTGCCTGGGGGCCCCTGAGCTTGCAGAACCAGCTGTCTGGAACGCTCTCCCCCAGGTACGTGTATAGCTTTTTTCCTATCTCTTCATGACTGTGCTCAAACGTCACCATGTTTGAAAATGCAATCCTCAGTCCATGCTGACATCCCCTATTCCCTTTCCCTGCCCCACTTTTCTCCATAGCATTCATTACTGTGTGATCCACTTTAGGTTTTTACATATTTGTGTATTATCTGTCTCCCCCGGCTAGAATGTCATGTTTTATTCATGCTGCCTTACTCTAGCTCTTAAGACATAATGTAGCTGGCCTACAGTATTATGAAATTACCATGCATCTGGATAATTCTTGATAATTTACAAAGTAATATAACCATGCATTTCATTCAAGTCTATGAGTTGGGTGATGTTGTCCTGTCTCACTGGGAGGAAACGAAGATTCCAGGGCTGTCTGGGCCATTATACTTGGGTGGGAATCTCTGAGTGCTATCATTTATGGGATTCCCACTGTGCATCAGGTGTTGCGCTGGCACTGCACATGTATTTAGAAACCTCACAGGAGCTCAGCGAGGTAAGGAGTCCCTGTGAAAGTGAGGGAAACGAGGCTAAAGGAGGTAAAGTCATTTGTCCAAGTCACATTGTATAGAGATGGGACTCCAAGCCGGATCTTTCTAGCTCTACACATATGGCAGCATGTGCTGCCCCACATCTAGGGCATGGCCATTACCAAACAATTATTGGGTCTATTAAAGCAGGAAGCCCTGGGGTAAAATTTCATACCAATCAGCTCCCCATAGGGAGATTCACAGATGGAGCTCTACCTCCCGAACCCATCCTGAACCCAGCTATTGCCCAGTGTTTACACTGCCAGTGCTAGTCGAAGCCACCACCATGGCTCGCCCACACTCCTGGAATAGCCTCCTGTGGCAGCCATGGGAACGTGACCTCCGACCACAAGGACCCCAGTGACTACTCTGAAATCTATCGCCATATCTCTGCCAAGGCCATACCTTCCACAGGTGGCTCCTAGCCAGCAACAGAGCACAGCAGGAATGCTAAGGTGGGCCTCCTCCGATGGCCTACTTTGGCCTGAGGAGCCCGTGCCAGCTTTGCACAGTAGACCAGGATGCTTCGTCCTGCTCTGCTTCCACTCATGTTCCCTCAGGGTTAGATATGTATTGAGATCTGACAGTTCCCCAGCTCCTTCCACATTTTCTCTCATAGCCCATTTCCCTAATAAAATCCTTATACTTTGAAATCCATCTTTGCAACAGCTTCTCGTGCTAACCCATCTCCTAATCGGTCTCCCTGCTTTCATTCCTGCCTCTCTACAAGCTTTCCCCCAGGAGCCAATCCATGGTTAAAAATGAATCACCATTTCCCTGTATACACAACTCCAGTGCTTGGCCCTGCAATGAGAGTAAATGCCAGTGTTTACCGAGAACTATGAGGCCTACTGATTTGGCTCATCCCACCCTCTCCCTTGCTCAGGGTGCAAAGCCACATTTCCTTCTGTTCTTTGAACTTGTCAAACTCGCTCCCAACTCAGAGCCTCTGCCCGGAACATGATCTTCCTGCCTGCTGCAAAGGCCTGGCTCCTTTATGTCATATGGGTCTCAGCTCCAATGGTCTTTCCTGACCCCTCAATTACCCTTCATCCCAATTCTTCATAGAATTTGCAGCTATCTAAAAGTATCTTGTTATTTAGTTATTGGCTGTTTCCCCTATAAAATGTCAGTTCCACGAGGACAAGGATGTCACCTTGTCTTGCTCACAGAATGGCATATGAGACGCCTGGACACCCCTCTGAAGCACTTCTCACCTCTCCCTCCATGCTGCTGATTCTGACCAGCTCATTGAGGATCAGCAAAGCTCCATGGATCCGATCATCTCGATTCATGCCTTTCTCCTTGGCCAAGGTTTCATCAAACCCTTTCTCTGCTTCTTCAAATGTATGCTATGTAGAGATACAGAATGCCTGTATCAACATCTGAGTTAGACAGAACACGGGCCAACCCCAGCTATTCAAAGGTCCAGAGGTGTTCCCATGCCTGCTCGGTGCCTTGTACCCATATCATCAACAACACTAATGCATCAAGCTCTCGCGCTTAATTTAGCTTCAACTCTCACAATACCATATGGCAGATACCATTACCATCCCATTTTAATAGTAAGATTAAAAAAAAAACAAAACCAGAGTCTCAAAGAAATTACATAACTTGTCACACACAGGTCACATAGCAAAGCCAAGACTAGAACCCTGGTCTCCAAGCCCATGTTCAGGGCTCTGTTTGTAGTACAAAGCTCCTTAGTAAGTTCTCTTGGCAGCAGCAATCAGCAAAGGACTCAAGATACTAGAGAAGAGAGAACTGGCATTTTCTAAATTAGTATCAACCAAATTTCATTTCTGAGATACCCATTTTTCCACATTTTAACATCTCTGAAAAGAGATGTCTTATAATTATTGATAAGAAGGCACTGAGTCACAGTTTAAAGGGCATGTTTTCATTCTTAGGGTACATAAAATAATGATGTGGCTATCAGTGGATCTTTGCTTTAGTAAAATACAATAAAATAACTGCTGATTTAAACTGAACTTAAAAAACTGTTTGAGACCAAAGCAAATGACCTTGCTCTGTGGCAAGGGAGCCTGTTACTGGCCAGAGGCCCAGTGATCCTTTATGTAAATGTGCTTTGCTGGTAGTTGGAATGAACCCATCTCCTTACCCGGTACCACTGAGGCTTCTGCATCTCCTTTGGCTCACGCTGGGTAGTGAGAATCAGGCAAGCACGAAGGGCAGCTACAGCGCCCTCACGAATGGCCTGTTTGGGGTCCCACACAGCCACAAAAATGTTGTCAAAGAAGGGTTGTACTTGCTGGAAGAAGAAGGTGGGGACGCTGATAGCCAGCTCACGGAGAACCAGAACCTGGAGAAAAAGGCACACTGAGAACCTCGTCCATTATTAGTTTTGTTCTCTCAGGAACAGCCTCTGGCTTCCGAGAGCCTATACACATTAGGAAAAGAGCAGATTTGCCCACTCTGCCAGCTAGGAAATTCTGGGCTCTAGGAAGGAAAGGAAAATTGATCAAACACCTCAGTGTTCATGATCCTAGGGTGTTTACATAGAATACTCGTAATGTCAGGACGTAGGCTCTGGAAGGACAGACGTGTTTTGCATACTGCTCTACTGACAGCCTAGAAGAGTGCCTGGAAAATAGCAAGTATTCAGTAAACACGTATTGACTGAATAAAAAATCCTGCTTAATAACTAATCTTGCTATTATTTTCATTTGACAGTGGAAGAAACTAAAAACCAGAGGTTGCCCCCAGTTACGGAATTAGGAAGTGGCAAAGCCAAGACCTGAACCAGGGTCCAAGTGTGTCCTTCCCCCCATACCATACTCTGTCCTTTTAAAGAGGGAGCTGAATGGAAAGGATCTGACTGATTGCCTGATCCCCACCATGTTCACACCCAAATTCTCTCTTAAAAACAGACTCTCCCCCATCTCAGAGCCTGAAATCCTCACTCATCAAACCGGCCTTTTTCAGGGATGACGAGCCTTGAAAAGCAATGAGGATATGCCACCAGAAGAGCTGGATAAGAAGCTACCACTTTCCCAAATGCAGAACAGCCAATGGGGAAAGAGGAAGTTTGGGCTAGGTACCAATCAATGAACAAATGCCTGAAAGATAAACAAGAAAGGCTAACTGATTCTCCCATGGGGAGCGGGCAGAGAAGGTACCTAATTCCCCCGCTCCTCTCTTAATCCTAGTCCTTCCGTATTCCCACCGTACATGCAGAGGCCTTGCCAAAGACACTGAAGGGATCATGCAGATCGAACAGTTGTCTGGGGCTCTGTAAACCTTTTGGCTGTGGCTTATTCTCTTGCTGTGGCTGAGGGGTGCCTTCTGCTTAGGAGGTGATTTTGATTCTACACAATCAGAGGTCAAGATAAACACTGCACTTCGGGCTGCCTCTCAAGCAACAAGAGAACTTTCATGTTTCCTCTTTGGCTACGGAGCACGGGGTGAAGAGAGAAAGGAATTCAGGACAGAACCTAAGGCCATCGAGAAGCGCAGTGCCTTTGCCTGGAGTGTCCCCTCATTCTCTGCCTTTCAGGGACCTGAGCACATTGTGTAAAGGACCCCGGATACAGCGCCATCGCTTCCCAGCCCTGGCGGGCACTCACAGCTGCATGTCTCCGGCCCTCATTGCGGTCAGCGCCCAGCCATTCCAGGGCTCGCTTCACCTCAAACTCCACATACTCCGCGGTAAAAGTGTCCCCTGCCATGGCAAGGCGACCGATGGCCTTGGATGCCATTTCCATGACAACTGGGTCATTAGAGGGGAGGAGGTTCCGAAGATAATTTGCAAATCGGCCGATTCGGGTGGCATTCCCACCTTCCACTCCTATGAGGCTGGCTGAAAAGAGAAAGGCAAAAGTTGAGGATGGGCACGTGCTGCCCAGGAAAGCACGCTGCCTTGAAAGGAGGGCTTTCCTTTCATTTTGAGTACAGGCTGCAACTTCCAGACGGTAGGATATGGATAATTTTCATTTTAACCAACACATTTGATAGTTGTGCAAGGACTATTTACATAAAACAAAATGTCCTCATTTTAGTATATGTAATTTGTTTCCTCGAAGAAGAGGAAAACAAACTGGGGCTGAATAATAAATCACAGGCTGGATGACCAGCTCCTGGGAGTTGAGAATTACCTGCCTTTTATTCAGTGTACCCCCAACTCTACTTTTCCATTCAGGAGTCCCGCTATACCAAACTTCACTCTACAGAGAAACCAGGAACTGCAAAATGCTACATGGGATAGAGGAAAGGAAGCTGGCTTCTAGTCTCAGCTCTGGCACACTGTCTGTCCCTAGAAAAGTTGCTTAATTAAGGTTCTGAGACTCCGTATCTGAAAATACCTGCTTTGCAGACATCCCAAGACTACTGCTAGAATAACTGAATAAGTACATTGAAAGCCGCGAGGCTCCTTAAAATTCATTAAACAAATATGAACTAAGCATCTAGGAAGTAGCGGACATGGGGTACAGTGGACCAAAGGTGAGCAGTCCTTTATTCCCAGTTGTTATTGTCACCAGAGACTCTATTCTTACCTATGGCCAAGATGCCACCTTTCCTCTCATTGGCATCTGAACTGGAAACCAGTTCAAAAATGTGATGGTTCAGCTGATCATAGAAGCGAGTAGACTCCTCTTGACTCATCTGTAAAGAAGGATGTACTCAGAACAACTTCTAACGTCTCCCTGATGGTGGCGGGTGGGGTGGTTCCAAAGACTAAGACCTGAGAGGTAGCCAGCAGGTGTGGTTCAAACCAAACATGACAAAGTTACTGCCCGTTTCTAAACTGTAGAGTAACTGAACTTGCAAGTCATCTGTTTAACGAATACTTATTGAGTATACTCCATGGCAGGCCACCTCCTGTCTTACTTTCTACCTAGTTCCAGGGTACAAGGATGAATAAGACACTGTCCTTGACCTCCAGTCTGGTCTCCATTTAAAAAGCTCCAAGCTACCAACTCTTCAAACCTATCCCAACCACTGTTATCAGGGAGAAAGAATTTAAGGTCTGGAATGCAGTGGGAAAAAGAAAAAAAAAAAAGTTAAAAACAATCGACCCTACACTAACTCCTAAAATGTCACCGCAAAACAGGAAATGCCACAGAAATGTGTAATTGCTGCAAAGGAACCGGCACGTTCTATGGACATGTGAAATTGGGTGTCTTTCTAAAACAGAATCTCACTTCGCTGTCAAAAGAAATCTATACCAGAGATGGGACGCTTAGCCCAGATACTCCATGAATGGCCCCAAATCACAAAGGCCCCAACCTCTCTAAGCTCCATGGTGACATAGTGCTGGAGCTCCTTGGCAGCTTTGGCCCTGGTTTCCTCATTCCGGCTCTTCAGGCCACTGGCAAACTGCTGCAGAATGCTCACATTGCTAGACGTGGTGGTGGCCGTGGTGGCGGCAGCAGGTCCGGTTCCAATCATCTTGCCCTTAAGTCCTTTGAAGAAAAGCTTCCTTTAATATCCTGGGTATAACAAACTATAGCAATGAACTTATTTATGGCTCCAGTTCCTTAACACAGATCCACCCTGTCCATGTCAGGGAGGGAGACCTCATCGAGGAACGTGTAGAAAGCCTCGACATATTCAATAATGACCGCTGTTTAAAAGAGGCAGCATAGTAAGAGGGTCAAATTGTGGGCTGTGGAGCCAAACTATCTGGGTTTGAATCCAGACCAAAATTATATACCCTGCAAGGATATTTAAAATGTCTATTTCCTTAACTGCAATAGGTGAATAATAGTACCTAACTCATAGGGTTGATGTGAGGATTAAGTTAGTACATGTTAAAAAGTATTTAAAACAGTGCTGAACACACAATGAGTTCTGTTAGTTATTACTATCATCATTCTATTTTACATCACTATCTGTATGTACATGGCACAGTGCCAAGTACTAGATAGAGGTGGGAAGGTAGAGATTAAAACATGCCTAAGACTGCCCCTTTCCTCAAATAATTTAAAGAGGGAAATTACTATTCTATAGTAGCATTGTCCAACAGAAATATAATAAGAAATATAATGCGAATGTAATTTTAAACTTCCTTGTAGACATATCGAAAAAGGCAAAAAGAAAAAGGTGAAGTTAATACATTTTATTTAACCCAGTATATCCAAAATATCATTTTGACATTTATTAGTATAAAGCATTACTGATATATATTTTCCGTTCTTTCTTGTTCCGAGTCTCCAAAATCTAGTGTGCATTTTACACTTATGGAAAACTCAATTTGGACTAGTCTCATTTCCCTTGCTCTAAGCCACACGTAGCTGAGTGGTTATTGCATTGGACAGTGCAGTTCTATAGAATATCAGTACTTCAAACGTATGCTAAAAGAGACTGATTAGTTCTTGAGATCATTCATTTATTCCTCAATTATGTACTGTCCTTCCCTCGACGAGCTTACGATCTAGGGGAAAATACAAATAATCAGGCAACCATAACAAAGTGGCCATAATAGAGCCGCTATGGGAGTAACATATATATACTTATCCTAGGTATGTCGAGATATTGAAAAATTAACTTTTCAAAATTCTTATTTTTGAAAGACTCTGCGATGCCCAGGAAAAAAAAATGGAATAATTGGTTTTGAAAAGCTTTTAAATACTTCAGTGCCAAAGGAAAGGAAATGTCATCCTTCAGGGGAGAGGAAACCCTAAGATCCCTGATGAGAAAACTGCCATAGAGTTTGTGACCACGCCTCTGTGATGAGGAGGGAGGGAGACTGGCAAGGAATTTCCATTCTCAGGAAAGACCCGGCCCACCTTTATAAAGTCTAAGGCCCCCGGGTCATCTGCTCCAGGGAGAATTCAATTAAAATACTGGAAGTCAAAATACCCTAAGGCACTTGGCCAAGACTTACAGAAGTTAAAGTTGGGTGGCTGAAACTAGGAATGGGGGAGTGGAAGGCAGAGAGGATGAAACCCAAGGACGAAACAGAGCTCAGCTCCGGCGGTCCTTGAGAGGTCTCCGGGGGTGGGCCGCAAGGGGCTGACACTGACGTTTGTCCTTTCTGAAGACAATCTGTAGATGGGGTGACTGGACGGGCAAGGAGATGCGAAGGCGCCCCGACAGTACCGGAGCTAATGGGCCGGCCTTCTCCGCGCCAGAGACGCACGGTAGGCTCAAGGGTCCGTGGGTCTCCTGGGGGTCCGGAAGGAGGTGGGCAGTACCTCGCAGGGTGGGGGTCAAGGGCTCAGGCGGCGCCCAAGACTGTGGGGCAGGCTCTGAGGGGACCCCTTGTCCCAGGACCGCGGCTTCCCGGGACCCCCCGTCTCCCCACAGACCAGGCTGGCTGTGGGTCTGGACATTCCGCTGCCTTGGAGGGGTCGATGCCAGGCTCCAGACTCACCGCGCGGCTTCGGCCAAGGCCTCAGCTGCCGCCACCAACGCCGGTGCCGCCGCTTCAGGCCCCCAGCCCTACCACCCGCCTTCCCCGCTGTCCTCTGAGCCGGGAGGGAAGGCGGGCGCGCTCCTAGTCCTAAGAACCAATCGACAGGCGCAAGATGAAGATGGACTGAAAAACAGACCAATAGTAATGAAGAAGAAGTGAAGCTTCGGGACCCGGCTTCTCCAGGGGGCGGGGACTGTTCAAATAGACAAACCACGCGGCCAGTGGCAGGCGAAAGGAAGCTTAGGTCTTCTCGGGCGAACCAATCGGTCGTGAGTTGACTTCAGTCACTTCCACGCACACATCCGGTGCATCGCTACTATAATTCCCCTCTGCATCGGAGTTGCGGACCCTCGTAGTCCCCTGTTTGGTTCCTGCGATGGGAACAAGCGACGGGAGGCGGAGGTTCGCGATGTTGACCTGTTTAATTCTAAGAGGAGTGTGTGAGCCTTGTTGGCGCCCTGTAATTACTAGAGCAAAAGATGTAAAAGTTTCGGACTAGCGCATTTTATGGACCTGAGAGTCTTTTCATTGCATTGATTCTTCTGCGAAAATTGTTCCTCTGAATTTCACATTTTCTACTTGTGTTCATATAAATATCTCTATATTTAATCATTAAACATTTTTGAATATGTAATATATTCACCGTTCAAATCTCAGAATAAATAAAAATTACATTTATCACAAAAAGTCTTGCTCCACCCCTGCCCCTTTACTTACTTTCTTCTTATGTATCCCTATACTTTATGTAAATACAAGAAAATATAAACACATACTTATTTTCCTCTTTTGTTACACTATATGCACTGTTCTGCACTTCTAGAAATGTTCGTGTCTTGGAGATCTTTTCATCTTAGTAGAGAACTTCCTTGTTCTTTTGTTGTTACAGGTGCATAATATTCCATCACATGGAGGTACCATAATTTATTTTTCTAGTCCTCTATTAATGGACATTTGTGGTTTTTCCGAATTCTTGCTATTACTAATGATGCAGCAATGAATTCCTTTATGCATATATAATTTTATTCCCTGGCAACTATACCAAAATAAATACCCAGAAATGGGATTATAGGGTCGGAGGGCGAATGCATGTGTAGTTTGACGGATATTGTCAAATTGATCTCTGTAAGGGAGGTACCAATTTTCATTTAGAACAGCAACAGAAAATTTTGCCACCGTAAGACATGATAAGGCTCTGTTTTCTAATTAACAAAGATGGTTTTATAGCAACAGTAACCAGTGCATTTGTAGGTCTCTTTTTTAAGTTTACAAAGCGTTTTCTTATTACGTTAAAATAAAACTACTATTTATTGAACACTTACAAATTATCCAGCGTTTTGGTGGAAATTATAGAGTAGTGGTTAAAAGCAGGGTGGAATCAAACTAACTGAATCTAAAACTTAGCTCCAGCACTTAATAACTATATGAGTACTTAATCTTTATGTAGCTATTTGCTTATTTATAGAACTGGAAGGATTATAATATATGTACCTCGGTAAGCAGTGCCGTGGGGGCTAAACGCTAATACACGTAAAGTACCTCCAACACTATATGACACGTGAACAGTCAATAAATGCTGTCGCTGTTATTTCTGAGTATTTCTATGAGGTAGATTTTATTGTTCCCACTTTATACTTTAACCATGGGTAAACTGACAGAAGGATTAGGTCTTAGAGTGGGTAAGTGATGGAGCCAGATTTACAAATATCTGCTTCTTCCTCTTGTCTGATTCGGCAGTATAGGACGCTTGGGTTTGAATGCTAAAGTTGTAAATGTTCAACAGCCAACTAGCTGGTAAGGGAGGGGGATATGTATGTATACATAGGGCTGGCTTCATGGCTGTTGTCACCTGTGAAGTTGTAATGCTCTGTCTTGAAATTCTTAATGCTTTTTCAGTAAGAGACCCCACATTTTTATTTTGCACTGGGCACCAAAATTACATTGTCAGTCCTGTGTACATATATGTTACATGCGTATTATAACTTTCACTGATATAAAGGATGTGTAGCATATAACTTACAAATAACAAAATATACAAAATACACTTTTAATTATAAATTCCATATAGCCAATTGATTCTAATGGTATGCTTTTTTTTTTTTTTTTTTTTTTTTGATATTGTGTAGCCTCCTTCAGGTTGCGATTGACTTATGAGTGTAGTTCCAACATAAATGTTGGTTGGTCTTTACTTTTATGATAATAAGTAAGAGGAAAGTGAAATAAGAGATAGCTTGAAACTTCACTGGTTTGTCAATGACACAAAGCCTTCCTTGCTGAATTGGATAATACTTTTCTAATACTGTAAGAATATTCCCTCAAATTTTTGATGCTCTTCACAACTGCTACAGAGTTGATACACTTTTAAGTTTTATTGGCATTATTAATTTTTCCCCATCTCTTTCTTAAGTCTAGATGATCAACAAAACAATTAGCAAGCATTTGCTGATTTGTGTGGTATAAATACTAGTACAATGGCAGATTTTAAACTATCAACGGATGACATTGAATGAAAAGCTGGGAAGAGATGAGCAGGAACCCATGGTTTTTTTCCACAATGCAGATACAACAAATGTAAACAACCCGAAGAGCACAAATCGTTAAGATGTAGTGAATTAGGAAGTAATGAGTTTTGAATATTTGTTAGCTTTGTTTTTAATATAATTTATCTAATCGTAAGTTTGTGAAGTTTAATTTTTAATTATGGATGTCCTTAATGACTAGCTCACAAAATTCCTAGAAATTTTAATAATTGGCTCTCTCCAGTCAGAAGAAGCTAGGAAGCTCCCAGAAGGTGGGCAATGAAGACTGGCAACAAGACACAGAGCTGGCCGTCTGGTAGGTTGAGGAGGGCAGTTATTTGTATGAATAAACTAAAATATGGATTAAAAGATAGGCAGGGCAGTATATGACATTGGTAATCGCGCAATAGAAAACTTCAAGTTTCCCATTTAAAAAGGGGGGGATAACTTTACCTTTCTCACCTCCCTCAATGTGCTCCCTGATTTTTGTCCTTTTATTCCCACTGCTGTGTACAATTAGTGCTCAATAAATGCTTGTTGTATAGGGTAGGCGCTCAATAAATGCTCGTTGCATGAAAAAATGAATGAGTCCTATTTCGGTGAGTGAAAGCTCTTGGTAAATTCGAAAGCCACACCCATTCGCGACCGAGCTTGTGCTGCCAAGCGAGGATCTTTCCAGCGAGGTTGGGGCCGCCGCGGGGCGCGGATCCTCGGCCAGAGAAGGCGTAAACCGCAGCGTCGCCTCCCCGCCCCGCTCCGCCCCCAGTTCTGGACTCGGCCCCACCCAGCCCAACCCGGCCCACGCGGCCAGCCCCTGTTTCCTGCCCGGCCTCCAGAGGCGGGTGCACAAGATGGCGGCCCCGGTAGCTTCGGTCAGCTTTGGCCTCCAGCGCCCGGCTAGGGTCCGGAGACACGCTTAGTCTAGGTGACAAGAGGTCCGAGCGGTGCCACCGGGCCTCGTGGGGTGCCAGGCCCTCTTGTTGTTGCCCCGGGGCCCCGCCGCCCCCTCAGCACTGCCCCGGGGCGGAACCAAAGAAAGGTCAGCTCCGGCCGCCTCGCCCTGTCCCTCCTCGTCCCACGGCAGTCGCTGTTCTGTGGGTGGCTCACTATTCACATTAATTTCAGCCACGTGCAGCATTCATGGCGGCCTCGCAGGTCTCGGGGGAGAAGATTAGCATCCAGGCCGGAGAGACGGCCAAAGCCGGGGACAGGGACCTGCCAGGGGACGATTGTCCGGAGCGGGACAGGTTCCCCCAGCGCTCTTGGAAGCAGAAATGCGCCTCCTATGTGTTGGCCCTACGGCCCTGGAGCTTCAGTGCCTCCCTCACCCCGGTGGCCCTGGGCAGCGCCCTGGCCTACAGATCTCAGGGCGTTCTGGACCCCAGACTGTTGCTGGGTTGTGCCGTGGCAGTCCTGGCTGTGCACGGGGCTGGCAATTTGGTCAACACTTACTATGACTTTTCTAAGGGTATTGACCACAAAAAGAGTGATGACAGGACCCTGGTGGACCGAATCTTGGAGCCCCAGGATGTTGTTCGGTTTGGAGTCTTCCTCTACACTTTGGGCTGTGTCTGTGCTGCTTGCCTCTACTACTTGTCCCCTCTGAAACTGGAGCATTTGGCTCTCATCTACTTTGGAGGCCTGTCTGGGTCCTTTCTCTACACAGGAGGTAAGAATTGGCGGGTTTCCGGTACTGGAGGTCTTAGTTGCATGTACTAGAAACCGCTGCTTTATGTAGAAGTTATAGGACTAGAGGAGAGGTGTCCAAAGTTCTTCTCTCAGTTAGGCCACTTAAGTGAAATGTGTTGTGTGGGTGTCATGTGGATTATTTTGAAAATAGTAGTGGGTTGAGAAGATCCTGGCTTGGCTTATGGATGTTAGAAATGATTCATGTATGCATATGGAAATTTTTTGAATCTAGTTTTTTGTTTTTTGTTTTTTTTGGTCATATATTATAATGCCACAGTTTCAAGTTTCAGTGGAATTGACTTTGAAGAGCCCAAAATTATACAGCTAATACTTTCCGCCAGTTTGCTAGGTGACTTTCTTGCAGCAGGCTGTTTAGGGTAGTGATGACCAAGGGGCTGAGCCCTATTTATTGAGCACCTATTATGTGCCAGCACTGTTCTATGTGAACACAGCAGTCACAGATCCCTGCTCTGTGGAAGTGATTTTATGTATCATGAGGAGAGAGAGAAAGTAAAAATAGTACATTATAATTAGGTTGACCTTCGTCCTGATTTTCTCAGGACCGAGAGGGTTCCCAGGATGTGGGACTTTGGGTGCTAAAGCCAGGAAAGTTCTTGGTAAGCCACGATGAGTTGGTACCCTGATTATAGTATATGGAAAGATGATTAATGCTATGGAGGAAAATGGTAAATAGAGCAAGGAAGGAGGACACGGCTGACTTTTAAGTAGCTTGATCAGGGAAGACCTCATCAAAAGGTAACATGTGAGCAAAGATCGAAGGAGGTGAGAGGTGAGGGAGTTGGCTAAGCACATATCTGGAGGAAGAGTGTCCCAAATCTTGGATTGCCAATGGCCAAAGGCCTTAAAGCAGGAGTGTCCCTGAAGAGCTTGAGGAACGGCACAGAGTCCAGAGTGTGAATGAGGGGAAGAGTGGAAGGAGGTAATAGAAGTACGTTTGGGGAGGTCAGGAAGGCACAACGATTATGTAGGCCTTAATGTTTTAAAAGAATCTCTCGGGCTAAGGTATTGAGAATGGATGAAGGAGAGTGGGCAAGGGTAGAAACAGGGAGATGGAGGATGAGGCTGTTGACTAATCCAGGCAAGCGATGTTTGGTGACTTGGATCAGGGTGATAGTAATGGAGAGGGAAGTAGTCAGATTCTAAATATATTTCGAAGGTAGTCAGGGTTTGCTGATAGATGGGATGTGAGGCAGGAGAGAAACAGAAGAATTAAGCTAACTCAAAGGTTTTCGCCTGAGCAACTGGAATAATGGAGTTGATATCTAGTGAGATAGAAAAGGTTGAAGATAGGTTTTTGGAGAGAAAATTGACGTTGGACATCTTAATGTATTAGATCTCCAAGTGGAGATATCAAATGGATAGTTGGATGTAAGAGTGTGAGTTCAGGGGCGAGGTCTGAGCTGGAGATACAGATATTTGGGAATCATTGACACATGGATAACGTACAACTGGGTGAGACCGCCAGAGAAGGGAGTGTTGACAGACATGAGGGGGACCAGGACTGAGCCCTGGGGCACTCCCACATTAAGTAGTGGGGAGAAGAGAAGGAACAGGTAAAGGGAACTGTGATGGGGAATCTAGAGGAGAAAGAAGTAAACCAAGAGACGGATGCCCTGGCAGCCAGTCGTGAAATGTTCAATAAACGAAATCCATGGGGTGCTGTGATGGACTCTATAAGCTGGTGGTAGAGGGAAGAACTGCTCTCTGAAGATGACACTTAACTAAGACTTGAAGGATAAGGAGCCAGCCTTGAGGCAGAATTGGGGTCTGATTCAGGTGCCAAATCCTTCGGAGCTGAAGGAACAGAAAATGTGCATGCACTGTGTGTGAGCGAGCTTGGCATCTAGGGAGCTGCTGGAAGGCCACTGTGATCAGAGGGAGAATGGAGGCACAGGTGGGGAGGAAGGCGTGGCTAGATCGTGCTGCTCTTCCAGGGCCTCAGTTTTTCCTGCGGGTTCCTCTTCACTCTCAACCTGCAGGCTCAGTCCTGAACCTCTTTCCACTGTCTGCATTTCCTCCCTTAGTGATTTTAGCCAGTCTCATGGCTTCAGATGCCATCTATTGAGCTGGTGACTCTCAAATTTATACATCTGGTCCAGATCTCACCACTAAACTCCAGACTCATACTCAGCTTCTTACTCAGTAACTGGTCTTAGAGATCTCCAGGCATCTCAAGCAAAGAAAACTGCTCTACCCACAGCTTTCCCAGTCTTACTCTATGGCAGCGTCATCCTTCTGGTTCTTCAGCCTAGAAATCACAGGCATCATCCTGACTCTTCTTTCCCTCATCTCTCTTCTAGTCCATCAGCAAATCCTGTGGACTCTGCTTTCAAAATGCACCTGGGATCTGACCACTTCTCACCACCTCTCTCCACTGCCACTCGATTATTATGGCAGGTTCTTTACTGATCTCCGCACCCACCCTTGTCCCTTTTAGGGTGCTCCCAAATCTGGAGGCGGAGTAATCCTGTTACAACATAAGGCATCCACTTCAGTTCTCTGCTCAAAATTCTCCAATGGCTCCCATCTCGTTCAGAGTAAAGGCCAGTGATCCCTGAGGTCATTATCCGCCCATCTTCTCTCCTCTCAACTCTCACCTGCTCTTCTTCCCTCCTGCTGGGCGTGCTCCACCGACACTGTCTCCTGGCTGTTTGTGAACTGTGCCGGGCATGCTCCTGCCTCACGTCCTGTGTAGATCATGTTTCCTGGACTTGGCACACTCTTCTATCTGTATGATTCCCTTTCTAACCTCTTCCACCCATTTGCTCTAATGTCAACTGTTTAGTGAGGCCTTGTCTTCTAACCTATTTACATTATGAAACAATGAAGCTTTTTGCAGCAGCTGAAAAAAAATTACACACATACCCCTCCCCGTGTTTCCCCCACAGTACCTGCCCTATTGCTCTGCTTTATTTTTCTTCATAGACTATACCTAGAAGGTGTTTTCTCATGTTTATCTAACATACCCTATAAGGTGCTTTATTAGTTATCTTTCCCCTTAGATTGTAAACTCATTGAGGTTAGGGACTTTAGTCTCTCTGTTCCCAGAACAGTGCCTGGCATGGAGTCCTTTATATTCATTGAATGGACAAATGGAGACGTTGAAATGTATTGAGCAGAGTAATGATCTAATCTGGTTTTATGGTTTTTTAAAACATTGCTTTTGATATATAATGGCATACTATGAAATGCACAGATCTCAGTGTTATAGTTTGCTGAATTTTAACCAATGCATATAGCTGTATAACCCTCACTGCTATCATGATACAGAACATTTCTGTCACCCCTAAAAGCTTCCTTATGCTTCTTCCCTGTCAATCCCCACCTTCCCCACCCCTATCCAGAGGCACCCACTGTTTTGATTTCTTCCACATGGGTTTTGCCTGGTCTGGACCATCACGTAAATGGAATCATTCAGTATGAGTTCTTGCGCCTGGTTTCTTTCGCTCAGCGTGATGCTTTTGAGATTCGTCATCTCGTGATGTGCATCGGCAGTTCCTTGGTTTTGGAATCCATCGTGTGGACATACTGCAGTGTGTCCATTTTTCTGATTCGCAACATCTGGCATGTTTCCACATTTTGGCTGCTATGCCTGAACATTCACAGTCAAGTCTTTGTGCGGTGGTTTTCATTTTTCTTGGGTAAATGCCTAGGAACAGAATTGTTGGGTCATAGATGATGTTTACCTGTGTTTTCTGAAGTGGTCGTATGATTTTTACCTTTACACCAGCAATGTACGAGAGTTCCAGTTGCTCCACGTCCTTGCCAACATTTTGATTTCTGTTTTATCAAATTCACCCGGCTGCTGTGTGGAGAACTGCCCAATATTTCACTGTGATGGCTCGTTTGGAAGATGGTGTTGGGAGGGGCGGGAGTGCCTGAAAGGAAACTCCCAGGAGGGCCACATCTCTGAATCGGGGGGCACGTGGGCCACACGTCGGCCACTCAGGACCCTGGGCTTTCTCCTAAGGGCTCTAGTGTTTTCTCATGTCAGATAACCTCTGGGAGCTTGCCAGACCTTCCTCATCCCCACAGTGGGTTTGTGGTTGGTTTGTGTAGGTCCTGTTGAAGGCGGGGGCTTGCTTATCTTTGCAGGCACAGGTTTCTGTTCAACTTCGCTCCCATAATTTTTTGTCGGGGCATCTAAGGAGATGTTCTTGGGTAATCTAGCCAGAGGTCAAGGCTTTAGAGTTATGTTTTCTTCCACAGCTAGAGCCTTAAGTCTGCTTGGAGAGCTAAGAACACAGGCAAAAGAAAAGCAGGCAGCTGGTGGAGAAACCGGCTAGGTCCATGCCAGGAGTAGTCCCGCTGGCATCTTCCTTGGGCAGGGGTCTGGTCGGCCCCGTTTACCTGCAGTTTCGCTTTCTGTAGTTTCCGTTTTCCAGGGTCAACTGTGGTCCAAAAATATTAAATGGAAAATTCTAGAAATAAACAATTCATAAGTTCGGAGTAGTGTTATGAAATCTCACATTGTCTGCCCATCCCACCCTGTATATAAATCATCCCTCTGTCCGGCGTCTCCACACTGTGTGCTCCCCGCCCGTTAGTCACCGAGCCCCGTCTCGGTTATCGGACCGACCGTCGCGGTATCACAGGGCTTGTGTTTAAGTCACCTTTATTTTACTTAATAATAAAAGCACAGGGGTAGTGATGGTGGCAGTCTGGATACGCCAGAGAGAAGCCGTACGATGCGTCCGTTGGGTGAAAAGCCGTGTACGGTACATATGGAAAATACATAATATACATACGTTTCGGTACTACCTGCGGTTTCAGGTGTCCTCCTGGGGTCTTGGATGAGAAGAGGGGGCACCGCCGTCGTCCCCTCAACATGTGAGAGATTGCAAGAGACTTCCGTTTACTAATTTAGAATTGGAGCCGATGTCCCACAAGAGAGAACTTCCTCCTGGGGGCTGTCCTCAGACAGTGAAACCACTGATCAGAACACCACTTGGGGAGCACTGGTGGGTACCGGGGCCAAGCCTGTGATAAGCTTCCCTGAGGACACTCCATTCTGAAGGACCAAGGCTGGCGCCAAAGAATCCGACTAGACCGAGGCGCCAGCCGGCTCGGCGGTAGCCATTCTGCTGTACGTGAGTCAGATCAGCACGTCGTGCCCCGTAAACCACACAGTGTTATATGTTCATCATACCTCAGCAAAGCTGGGGGGAACCCTCACAGTCCAGAACCTCAGCTACAAGTGTGAAGGGCCGAATCTTGTTTTTCAGCTGCCATGGCCTTAGATCCTCCGCAGACCACTGTCCCTTGTCATTTTAGGCTGGTTAAAATGCAGGTGACTACCAACAGTTTTCTTTCTTTTCTGATCCCGAGGGCACGTCTCGGTAGCTTGGTCAGGTCTGGAAGGTTCCCATGCTTCTGGGGCAGTGGCAGTGTGGTCACTCCCAGCCGTTCCATGCTGCGTCAGTCCCAAGTCAGACATTTTTCCTGACCTCGGTTCCGGGTGCTTGTTACTGTAGCTCTGTGTTCAGTTCAGCCATCGTGCCAGGCGTTGGGAACTGAGCTGGGAACAAGCCAAACACAAAGTCCTGCACCCACGGAAGCTTGGCTTTGCTGGGGAAGATGGAGATTAAGTAACGAGAAGCGTGATGTGTGTGAGAGTGGAAGTCAGGGTGCCGTGGGCACACACGACAAGGGGACCGACTGGCGTAGAGCCGAAGGAAGACAGCCTGGAAGAACGGAGTTAGCCCGGCAGAGGAGGGGGTGGTTCTGAAGGCCCCAAGGAACTGAGGAAGTATGAGGGGGGAGGGAGGAGAGCTCAAGGAGGGCTGGAGAGAGGGGGCAGGGCCAGGGGCCGGCCAGGAGGAAGTTCCGCTTTTATCCCCAGGAAAATGTGTTGATCAGGGTTTTCCGGCTTATGGGCTTATGTTGGGGGAGGGAGCATGGTCACATTAGTATTTTTAAAGGATCACTCTGGCTGCGGTGTGGCTGTTTGGTTAGGGATGGGAGGAGGAGGAGGTTCTGAGAATGGAAGCTGGGGACCCAATTAGGGCGGCACAGTATTCCAGGCAGAAAACGACTATGGCTTGGGTTTGGGGTGCAGTGAGATGGGATGGAGCGTGCCACTGGGGATGGAGAGAACTGGGCGGGTTTGAAGGAAGGAGATTAGACAGGATTTGACAGATATTAGCGGTGCAGGAGGAGGAGTTAGGGATGAGTTCCGAGTTTTAACTTAAGGGGAACCAGAGAGGGGAAGCAGCATTGTAACGTCATGATATTATCTTAGCTGTTTTACGCATTACGTGGGTGAAAGTCTTTGCGGAGTTTGGGAACCCTGAAATTTCACTGAGATTCGCTGGGGGTTTTCATAACCAGAAGATGCTTCCAGAGGTTGTAGAGGAAGGAGGCAGAAAAGTAAGAGACCGGGCTGGACATTCTGTGAGGGACTGATCTAATGGTGTTACAGGCAGAAGCAGTGTCACGTAGGGCTTGGTGAAGAGTGCCAGAGACTGAAGAACTGGATTACAAGACCTAGATCCTTCCTGGGCTCTCCCGTTGAAGTGTGTATGTCGTGAGAACCCACTCTCTTTGTTGCGGGATTCTGTTGGGGGACAGTAGGAAGGAAAAATTGGGTGTAGCTCTGAAACCTCACTGGGTGCTCACAGGTTAGTGTTCTCTGTACCTCTGTGTCCTTGGAGAAGAAATCAGGTTTTGGCAGGAAGGGAACTCGGCACCCGCCCACTGTCCCCGCTTGTGAATTTGCTGCGCCCGGCCTGGAGTGGCCTGCCTTTGGCTGGCGGACAGCCCCTCAGCTTCCAGCCCTTGATCTCACACCAACTTTTTGGGTTTTCTGGCTGTAGGAATTGGATTCAAGTACGTGGCTCTGGGAGACCTCATCATCCTCATCACGTTTGGCCCGCTGGCCGTGATGTTCGCCTACGCCGTCCAGGTGGGGTCCCTGGCGGTCTTCCCACTGGTCTACGCCATCCCCCTCGCCCTTAGCACGGAGGCCATTCTCCATTCCAACAACACCAGGGACATGGAGTCCGATCGGGAGGCCGGCATCGTCACCCTCGCCATCCTCATCGGCCCCACCTTCTCCTACATGCTCTACAACGCACTGCTCTTCCTGCCCTACCTGATCTTCAGCATCCTGGCCACTCACTGCAGCATCAGCCTGGCACTGCCCCTGCTCACCATCCCCATGGCCTTTTCTCTGGAGAGACAGTTCCGAAGCCAGACTTTCAGCAAACTGCCCCAGAGGACCGCCAAGCTCAACCTCCTGCTGGGGCTCTTCTACGTCTTTGGCATCTTTCTGGCCCCAGCAGGTAGTCTGCCCAAACTCTAAGGGGACCAGGAGCTCCCCCATCCACATGTCCCCGTGTCTGAGGATGTGTTGAAGACAGAGTATCCGAGGAGAAAAAGTGATCTGGCAGTGAGGGGGCCTAAGGATGGCTTGTGAACTCCCACCTTTTTAAAATTATTATGTTTTTAAAGATAATGTTTTGTTTTTGTTTTATTCTGTTTTGTGGGGAATCTTGAAACCACTCGTATCAGAAGGTGAGTCGGCCGCATGGCCCTTGTTTTACATATAATTTCCACTAGGGGGTGCTGTTAGGCTGCTTTAAAGTAGTCTGAAAAGCCTGACGACTGAAGAGCTGCTGGGGTTGGCCTCCAGTCCTGAGATGGCCATAGTATCTGGGCGAAGTGTCCTCCTGTTACCTTGGTCTTGCAGGATGTGGTAATGACTGATGTCAGGCCCCAGTGACACCAGGAGCACCTGTCTCTTCCTGTGAGCATTTGGGTCCCGAAATACACTGCCTGAGAAAGTCTCTCATTAAGAGCCGAACATGGCTTCCAGCTATTTGTCTAAATTGTCATTCCGAGGCTTTTGTCCTTCATCTCTCCTTTCACTCGTTGCCACCATTGAGGAAAAGTGTCAGCTCACCCTGCAGCAAGACAATCAAGGCAGGACTGGGAAGGAAAAAAAAGCCCACGCTGAAGGCAGCTCAGAAAATCACTCTTCTCTGGGATAGAAGTTGGTAGGGCGGCCGTTTTCCCTTTGTAGAAGCCACTGGGATGGCAGGAAGGACTCCCAGTCCTGTCGGCAACTGTCAGGAGCCCTGAAATTGGAGACACACTGCTGTCCTTGTGGGCCACCTACAGCGCGCAAGGCTTCGTTGTCCCCCAAGTGACGCCCTGCCAGGGAAGGAGCTGTGTCTTCCTCTTTGAAGACGATGTGGTGCGTTGACCCTGCTTCTCCCAATGGCTTCAGTTGCATTGTGCAAAGATAGTTTGTACCCAGTCGGGGAACGCCAACACTGATCAAAGCTGCTTTCCAAATCATTGCCTGTGAAGTACAAATTCTGGGCTAGAATTGCTGTTACATTTGGTCCAAGACCGAAATAGATGGAGGCCATGATCACTACATTTTTCGGTTGTGATGATAGCCGTTCTGATAGGTGTCTCCAGGGGCCTTGGCCTGCAGAAAATGACATGAGAACTAGTTCTTAATCCTTAAGATCAGCTAATTATGTGATTTGGCTCCTTGAGTTAGAATTAGTCAGCTTACTCAGAAAAAACATATTTGGAAATCGCAAAAGTTCCTTTGAACTTAAAGGTGGTTTGTCCGCAGACATCCGGAGTCCTCGAATAACGGTGAGAGCCCGGTAACCAGGGGAACGGCCCCCCTCTCCTGCTTTCCTGCCCAGCACCACTTGTCTTTTATGCCAGGCCTGTGGCATTTTGGTGCTCACAGGGGTCTCGCCTGCAAAGACAAGCTCTTCGGGCCGCTCCCCAGAGCAGGCTGTTTGCACGTGGGGCTCACACCCGAGGCTGTAGGACCAAGAGCTTCCTGGGTTCACAGACCAGACCCACCTTTGTAAGTGCTCCTGTCAGGGGCATCAGCCTCTGCACTGTGTTCTGGCGCAGACTTTAATGCAAATTTTTATATATAAATGTTTCTAAAAGGCCAAATTTGATGCCAGGTTTTATATGAAGTTCACCATAATTTGTATTACATCCCCTGATTCAATGAAGGTTTTCTTTAGACTTGTTAATAAAAAAAATGCTTACCCGTTTCCAGTTTTTCTTTGCTTTCCTCCTACTTGTCTCATTGTCTGATTGTGAACTCTGATTCATAAATCTCAGTCCATCACAGAGACAAGGGAACGTTCGGCGGGTACATGATCTTCGGTTGATGAATTTCGGTAGGGTTCAACCAGATTTGATGAGCCCTTAGAAAAGAAAGTGGGGACCACTCAGAGCCAGTGTGGATTTGCCAAGAACCAGTCAGGTCAAGTTAACCTTGTTTCCTTCTGTCCTTTTCTACGTTCATTTTTCTTTTCCTCGATAGGGTCACTGTGTGATAGATTGAGAACACATAGTAGACAGAGTACATTTGGGTTTCAACTAGGCATTTGACAATATATCCTTCTGAACAAAGCGGAGATAACGTGGAATGGATAATAGTCTAGTTAGATGAATTTCTGGGGGACTGAGCAAGCCGTGGGAGAGAGCCGACCAATCAGCGTGTTACTGTCAGTGGAAGGAAGCCTTTGGCAGCACACGCGCACCTGGCCTCCCCGCTGTGCCTGGCCAGGTTCACCACCTGTTGTTACTGACTGGGATTCGGAAGGTTTTGTAAACTTGAGGGAAGAGCTTGTAAAATGACAATCTAAAGGCTGCCAGGAACTGCTCAAAAAGCCTGATGTGTCGAATGGAAAATATAGCACGAGTAAATACAAGGCCATATACTTGGGTCCCTAAAAGACAACTGTATGATACCCAAAGGGGAGGATGCCTGGCGTGACAGCAATAGATGCGGTTGCTACGAATTTTATTGATGACTCGGGTACAATGTTACATGCCTTTGTTTCTGGGGTCATTTATTCTGCTCCCCAGAGGGGTGGCCGGAAATTTAACCCTTCACCTCTTGGGCTGGCTTACATCCCTGTGGGCCTCGGTGGGGCCAGAAGCCAGGGCTGTTGGCTGGGCCCTTGCTCCAGTACCTCACTGTCTGTAAGGTCGATTCTCTGCTACTTCATCTGGGGTTCAGCCCTGGAATCTACCCTTGTTTTGTGCACACTGTTCTAGAAGGGTTCAAAATGCCCCTGACAGCAGCCCCCTTTGCTGACGAGTATCACAGGCTTGCAGGGCACTTGTCCCTGTCACGCCATCCCCATTTCCGCCTTGTCTCACGGAAGTACCCTCCCAACATGATCTACCTTGTCCACCTCCCCTACTCAAAGCATCTCCCTCCTTCCCGCCCCTCACAAAGTCCCGCCCGGGGGTCCTTCAGGAGCCCAGTGCTGGCGTCTTGAGTGCGGGGAGGAAAGAGGGTGCCAATCATTTATTATTATCTTGCTAACTCTTCTGTTACTCCTGCATTAAACAAAAATCTGAGCCTGTCACCCGGCCCGAAGCTCAGTTTGAGTCAGTAATGAGCTCTGACTTCCATGAAGGTCAATGTGATCTGTGGCATTAACAGGAGATTAGTGCAAGGAAGGCGCAGGTCCTGCCCACCCTGTGTGGCTGCACCACGTGTCGGGGGGCTGAGTCCATTGCTGGGCACCTTCTACATTTTTTCTCGATAGAGCAAATGTGGTCGGTCAGGAGCGTGCGGCGGGTGTAATATACTTGTATCTCAGCAGGGCGTTCGACAATATGAAATGTGGAGTGGGTGGAAATCCAGTTAGAAGGACTTCGTGTTCACGTGCATGTGTGCTTTCACACTGGTGGCAGTGTGCAGAGACTTTGCGCCTCGGTGTGGAACCACGTTTTGAAGGTGTGATTCACAAACTGGCTCTCGTCCAGAAAGCACTAGGCGGACTGGTAGGAGCGCTTAAAACCCCGTCAGCATGGAAAAGGCGCACGAGAGGGCTGTCTTGGGGAAAAGAGATTGGGCTGTTTTGTTTTTTTTTTCTGTCTGTGTGACTTCAAAGGCGAAACTAGACCAATGAGTGGAAGTTAATTATATGGCCCCAAGTGTAAGCTCTTAGGTTGGGAAGAACTTTCTGGCCATTAGAGGAATCGGCGAGTGAGATGTTCAAACTGTCCCAATGGGTGGTGAGTTCCCTGTGACTAGAGGCCTTCAAGCAAAAAGGTGATTGCTTGTCAGGAACACTGACGAGCTGGACATCAGAGAAGGGGGTGGGTGAGAAGACCTTCAGGTTCTTCTGTCCCCTGCAATGTGGTCGCTCTTTTATTAGGGGACTGTCGCAGACCTGCCCCTGGGAATTGGGAGGTCCCCAGAGTGCACGAAACATGTCGACATCTCTTCGTGATGTTATATTGTCATTTGCCCATTTTAACAGGCACGGCTGTGACCTATATTGCTTTCTCTCTTTTTTAGGATTATACACACACACACACACACACACACACACACATACTTGATTTTACCCTCAAAAGCCTTTGAAGTGAGGTGGATGACAGCTCCTTTCCTCTGAGCCCCGCAGACCACTCTGCTGCTAATAGACTGTCAGCCTCTCTCATTACAGGCTCCAGACTGTGCGGGCTGGTGTAAAAACAGTGCCTCTGGCAGGAACCTGGCACTTGGGTCTTAGCCAGTTGACATTTGTGATTTGCCCTTCCTCAAATGGGGACAGCCCTCCCACCGTGAGTGACTAAGCCAGAATGCCAAATGGTGGTGTAAAGCAAGTCAGGTCCCCTGCCTGAAGAGGTGACAAGGGTCGAGTCTGTTTTCTTCCGGACGGCCTGCAGACAGGTTCCTTGTCCATTTCTCCCCCAGCCTGCTTTAGAATTGTCCCCATTGGGGTCACAATGGGAGAAGGTCATGGCGTGGTGTGTGTATGTTATACATCTTTTAGTTTGTCAACATGTCTGCTGTTAACGTCCCCCAGTAGTTGGTGGGACTCGAGCACGAGGACAATATCCATTTCGTTGACTGTCCCAGATCAGCCTAGCACAGTGCTCGGGGCAGCAGAGCAGGCGCTCAGTCATGGTTGATGAAGGAGTGGGTTACATGGGAGTGAACAGACCTTCTAGGGCTGACCGACAGGTGTGAGAGCGTGAGCCGCTGCAGCACATCTGCCGCCCCTGAGCAGTCAGGACAGGTAAAGTCCACCTGGGGTCGGAATTATGGTAGAAACTCTTAAGATCTGTTGAGATCCAGCTCGTCTTCCTGCGACATGGAGGCCTCTAAATAAACAAGTGTTTGCTGGATGACTGAGAGATGCCAGTAATAAAGTAGTAAAGTGCCAGGCACTGCTCCGAAAGCCTAAATATATTCTTTTGGTGCTCAGAACGAGCCTCTTAATGGGTTACGAAGGTCTCTTTTTCATACGAGAGGAAGTTGCGGTACAGGGAGCTGGTTATCTTTGCCCAGGGTCACCCGGCTCGTGATAATGGAACCATGATTCCAAGCTTGGACTGTTTCAGTGCAGGTCCTGCTCCTCACGCCTGTTTTCGTATGCCCTGCAGCTCCTCGTAGGTGGGGGACTCGGTCAGTTGGTCTGCCCTAGGGAGTGAGCGTGTGGTGAGGAAGGTAAGCGAGGCGGTGGGGTGGGTGCCTGAGAAAGGGGCTTCGAAGCATCAAAAAGTGACACAGTCTTCACGATTTCACCAAAGAGTGACACAGTCTTCACGATTTCCCTGGGGCCACCGATGCTCTTAGCAGCATCTAGGGGCACTCTCAAGAGTATGCGAATGATGGGGACGGTGGAAGGCCCACAGAGGTGGCCGTTGCTGTGGCGCTCCAGCTTGGGAAGCAGAGAGCCTGAGACCTGGCAAGAGAGACAAGCAGCTGGAGGGAGAGAAGGAAACCTGGGCCCCGGTGGGTGCTGCCCTTGGCCTTGGCACTCATCTGCTGCCCTCTGGTCTTCAAAGTGAGGCCCCTCAGGCCCTCTGCCTTGTGCCCTCCAACTCCCCAGGAGGCTGGCTCTACAAGAATAATAATTAACCTGTTCTGGGTGGCTGGCTGGGCTAAAGTTTTGGGTCACAGTCTGCCCATCCCTGAATAACGGAGAGTGGCCACTGCTTACCCACGATGACACAGTGAGGTCCATTCTCAGGTGAAATTTCTTCTCTTGTTCCCTCATCTGCCCACCTCCATTTCCTCTCTTTCTCACAGTCCTCACCTGGCCATTGGATCAGATTGCCCATATCTGCACTGTGAGCAACTCTGCTCCCTGGGAATATGCTAGCCACCTGGGCGAGTCTGAAAGAGCCCCTTTTCATGTTCAAGGTGAGCAGCTCCAGGAGCTAATAGTGACAGGTGTCAACTGACCTATGTCAACTATAGAATAAACATTGACAAACATAGCGCACTGAGGGCAGAGATGGGGGTGCCAATGGAGCTAATCAGGAAGGCTTCCGGGAAGACGTGACGGGGGGCAGCGATCGAGCCTTTTAGGAAAAGATGGTCATGAGAGCGATTATTTTCTTGGAAGCTGAGGTGCCAGGAGACAGTCGTCCCCAATTTCCCCAGCTAGAGAAAGTCCCCTGACTCCTGCCTGAGAGTGTGGAAGCTTTCCTTAATCAATCTCTCTGGTAGCAGAGCCAGACAACTGTAGCACTGAGGCAGGTGTGCTAAGGGCCATCGCACCACTGTCAAGGTCAAAGCCTGAAGAATGAAAAACCCTGATACCTCCTCGCTGAGAAAGAAATGGGAGGGATGGTGGGGCATTTAATCAGCCAAGGCTGCCAACATCTCATCAAGATGAATGGCGTTGAGAGGCGAGGCCCCGGGGAGGCATCACGTCGTGAGGATGAGAAGTCTGCCTCGGCCCTGGGCTGCCTTGGGCCAGGAAATGCCAGGCAATGAGGAGTCCAGACTCAGGGGAGGTGCCAAGGGGGTCAGCGGTCACTACTGTCACCAACCGTCGCCAACTAGGGCCTTTCACCTGACACTTCCCCTGGCCAAGGACCTCAGCCTACTGAGAGCTTGCTCTGGGCCAGCTCTGTCCCAGGACTCAAGTACATGAGTCACGCCATCGCCCTTCAAGGACTCACAGGGAGCAGGTGGAGAGATCACACCTATGTAAGTCATTCTGATGCCATCCCATGTGTCACGGCAGAGGCTCAAAAGTGTGCAGGAGAGCGAGGGTGGCAGAGATGAACTCCTCTACTATTGTTCTAGACCCTGATCAATATGGAAGAGCCTCTTTCACCTGACCTCTGACCCTCTCTGGTGCCATCCACAGGCAGCTGCAAGGCCAGTCATTTTTCACAATTAATTGAGCAAGTATTATGTTCCAGCCCTCGGCTAGGCTCTGGGGTATAATGGTAAGACCTGGCCCCTGTCCTCAGGAATCTTACAATCCCAGAGGAAAGGCAGACAAGCAGGCAGTCATGTCACTCATGGAGCTTGACTGGTGAAACACCCATGGATTCTGACAGTGCTGGGTTTAAGTCCAGGCTGTATCATTCACCCACTGGATACACTCAGCCAAGCTATGACCTTCCAATTCCTTCTCTGCAAAGGAGGAAGATAGTATTTGTCTTGAAGGGTAGTTTTGAGTTTAAATGAAATATTGTTCGTGGAGTATTTAGCATGGGACCTGGTATGCAGCAGCAGGCACTTTATTAAGTGAGTCCCCTTACTCCCTTACTGATGAATATTTTAGAACGTGGTTGTTTCTGTATAATCTCAGACTTCCCCCCGAAAGGACAGAGGACCACGGTGGACATGATAGTGTTCTTCTCAGTGCTGGCACTGCCTGGTACGCTCGTCGTTCATTCAGCAAACATTTATTGAGCACTTGATAAGTGCCAGGCCCTGTGTTAAAAACTAAAAGTAGAAGATGAACAAGACCAGGTCTCTGCCCTCATGGAGCTTATAGAATAGTAAGGGGGACAGAAAAGTAAAGGAAAGTAAAGAAACTCCATTGTGAAACTGTATATGGGGGTCCCTTTGATGATTTCCTGGGGGGGTGTTCTGCTCTGGTACCCACATAGGGTCCTACGAGGAAACTGAGGGATGACCATTTGGAGCTTTTCTCTCAGGGACGGCCAGGCCTGGTTGTGGGAGATTAGAGTCCCTGTGGGTGACTGTGGGAAAGTTGTCCCTCTCCCAACCACAGCCCAGTAAATACCCCTGAGGTTCTGGCCTTGAGGACAGAGACTGTCCAGGTGACTTCCCTTCTGAATGCCCCATGGCCCAGCCTGGGAGCCTGACATTGACCAGGTGCTAAGAGAGTGCCGGGTGGAGAGACAGAGGGTCTTCTGCACGGTCATGACCGGCCTGTCATTCGGAGGGCCTTCGAGAATCTCTAGGGTAGGGGAACTTTAAGGGTGTCCTATTCCCCAAATATGGCATGGGGAGAGGTAACATCTCTTTGGACTCCCCTCAAGGTTCAACAAGGGAAGGACACCCAGAAAACATCTGAAGTCTGTTTTACCAGCATTATCATCATTAAAAGTTTTTTCCCATGTGCGTGTGTTTGCTCATGTGTGCGTGTGTACTTGTGTACATGCGGGGACGTGTGTGTACCTGTGCAGGGACACTGCTCCGCCCTCTGCCCCAGCTCCTCACCAACGGGGTGGTGATTATTCTGGGTATCAGGAGGAGCTGAAAATTGATGGAACTCAATGCGATGAGCGACACCTTGTGCCACAATCTCAATTACCAGATAACCAATCTCTGTGCAGTTCCAGAGGGGATAAAAGGAAGCTGCGGGGACCGTGAGGAAGGACAGCCCAGAGCACTCGGGGCAGAGGCAGGGAGATGGAGCTGTTAGCTATCCTGCCAGCTCAGAACCGAGGTTCGCAGGGCTGGGCTGCTCCTTATCCAAGAAGGACCAGCGAGGGGAGGGTGAAGCACAAAGGTAACCAAATCAGTCAGGTGGGGAAGAGAGCCTTGTAATCTGTGCTGGGGGGCCATCAGGTGGCTGCAGCTGCTCTTGCTCTGCCTGAGAGCTAGGGGAAGACCTGCTTCCTCAGGAAGCTCCCCGTCTCCTGGGACAGGCCAGGCTCTGCCCTAGAAATCCCACTGCCCGCCCAGGGTGATCCGTCATACTTGTTCTCTAGTGCCTCCTGGCGGATCGGGTGACATGGCCCGGATGGCCGGTACTGGAGGTCTGAGCTGCTGTGAGGAGGGCGTCCTTGCGTTCACTCCCAGGGGTCTGTCCTGAGATGGAGAAGTCGAGGAAGTAAGGGGCGTGACAGCGGTCCTCCACACCGCCTAACCTTGATCACGGTGGGAGCCTCCGTGCTCTGGGTCTGGGCGTAACCTGGGTTACGAGCCCTTCCCCCTTCCCCACGCAGCTCTCAGCCCAGCCTCCCCGCCGCCCTGCGAGGCGCACGCGGGGCTTGTTTTGCAGGCTGAGTACCAATGTGACTTGCTCAAGGTCACAGGCCCAAGGAACGGCAGGGCCTGGACCTAAATCATCTCCTCTCTGACTCAAAATGCAGCACTCATTTGGTTAAAATCTTTTTTCATTTTCAACACTTCTCCTTTCTTTCTAAGGGGGGAAAGCATGATGGGTTATTTTTTTTTTAATAAATCTCATTTTCAATTTCGATCTCTTTTAAAACATTGAAAGGACCACAGCTGCCTCTCTCGTCATTGTCTTCCGCTCCCGTTCTCTGTCCTGCCTCTCCTCTCACTTTTCGTGGCTCCCCCTGCACACGGGGGCTTCTCCTGATGGTTGCCCTGGGTGTTGGAGGAGAGATCGAAGGGGCAGGGTCGAGGGGCCTCATGAAAAAGAGGGTCTCGGGCTTCTCCCTGTTTGAGAAGGGAATGGATGATTCTGTTTGCTTTGTGCAGTCTGACCCCGGGGTTCATCTCAGACATCCCTCCGATCGGGAGCAGAGGCATGGCTCCTGCAAATTTGGTAGACATCGTCTTTAGGCCTGAGCAGCCTCAGACAGAACCACCTGCAGAATCCACACGACGGCGTCTCCCCACCCTCTTTGTCAGGTCTGCTCTCTGACCTGAATTAGGCTCACGCGTGTTATCACCTTTGCGACTCATAGCAATTCCATGACGTAGTTCAGAAAGTCCTCCTAGGTAAGGAAACGGGCTCCTGTAGCAAGATGAAGCTCCTTGCTCTCAACGGCCACCCAAGGTTGCAGAGCCAGTGATCAAGCTGGGATGAGAAGCCAGGCCCTTTGACTCCTAACCCGGTGCTCTTTCCACCATGTTCCAGTGGGTGGGCTAGCATCCCGACCTTGGTCCCAGCCTCGAGAAGCAGGACCGGGATTGGAGGACTTGTGGCTTCCAGGTGCCTTCTGAAACAGAGACCTAACTCGGAGATAAAAAGCAGGCAGAGAGGTGGGTCTGATCCTGCAGAGAGCAACATAGCTCCCCCCGTAAGGATAGAGCAAACAAGCAAGGAGCCACTGATTGGGAGGTCATCTCTCTGAGAAATGATCGAGTGCCAGTTGCTTCTGCAGCTGCGGGGCTGCATCTGGGCCCCAGGGCGGGCGTGAGCTCTGCCTTCAGATCGGCGTTGTCACCATCTCGTTGGAAAAACAGATGTTATTGTCCTCTGTTTCCATCCCTTTGTCCCTAATAGGCACTTACGCACAGGAGGGGGATTGGAGAAACGGAGACATGGCATGTGTCTATTTCAGGCTCTTTCCGGAAGCTTGCACTTCTGTGGGACTTGTGGTTTGGGACAGGATGAGTGCAGAGGAGGACCTCCTCCTTTTGCCCTGAGTGTCCTGGGCCAGCTGACCTGTCGGGGAGAAGCTGACCAGTTGTCCCTTTGTCTAGGACACTGAGTGCTGAGGACTGGTTCTGGGCGATGGTGCCTTTCTTCTCTCCTGCGTCTACCACCTGGGGACCCTAAGCTGCTGTTAGTGGGATGACCTCTGGCCTTCTGCCTTGACTTTCAGAATTTGGAAAGTTGGACGAGGTCAAGGGCTGATGAGATCAGGGTCTTGAGTTCCATTCTTGTCTAGGATTCAGTCAGTCAGTCAGGCCACAGTCTGCTGCTGGGCACACTCTTAAAGGCTTAACCTTATACCTGACAGCAGCGTGCTGGTTTGCAGGTGACAACTTGTCATGGGAAGAGCAGTCGCCATGGCTGCGATTTGATGGGAGCTCAGAGGCCCTCCTGCACCTAAACAGCCCTACAGCAACCTGCCAGGCACCTGGAATTCCACCATCTGCCGGTCCTTTGAATGAAGGTATTATATTTCCCAAAGGTCCTTGCTAAAACACAAACATATGACTGAGGAGGGCTCACAGAGGGGAAAAAAAATCTGTCCATCACCATGGAGAACAGAGGATGGATGGGGCCCAAAATCAATGCTATGCAAGATGGGTATGTTTTGATGGCAGACAGATGAGAAGAGAAACGTCCAGCCCATACTGCTCTGGGAGGAGGGCCTGAGGGGCTGTGTGACAGAATCAGGAATTTGGGGGGAGCAGTTCTGGGAAGGACCTCGTTCCACGCATTGCTGTTTCGAGACTGGCTGTTGAGACTGCAAAGCTATTCTCGCTTTTCTGCCCCTGGGTGGAGTCCGGGTGGGAGACTGTTTATGTCCTGCTGACCTTCAAACCCTGGAAGCTCAGAGATGGGGCCACCTCTGTCCCTGCAGGTGCCTCCTCATATCTCAGTGAGGTATAACGGGGCAGAGGTGGAGTGGAGACGTCTCCCACACCCCTGCTGCCTTACCTGCACCGCATCTTGCTCTGTGCCTGTCTCCTTCCCTAGCTGGGACTGACGGGCTGATTGCAAGTGAGCTCGGGCTCCCAGCCAGCATCTTCCCAGGGACAGAGAGTGCCGTGGTCCACCCAGAGAGCTTTGATGAAAGAAGAGAGAACCTCGTCATTGAGTGGGGGTGGGAGGACCCTGTTCTGCCCTCCCCCCTTTACCCGATGGGTATTAGGGAGCTAATTAACTGGAGAGTTACCCACCAGGCAGAAGTGCCCTTTGTAACCTCTTACTACTTAATATTCAGGACCTATTTCACCTCCCTGTAGCAGAACTTCTAAAAAAGTCACATCATAAAGCACATTCATCTGAAACGGTTTCCATAAGGACGGTGACTGTTGTCCAGTGATGATTCTAAGTGGGCTCGGGCTTACCGAATACCAGAGCTGAGCGAGGGCTCACCCCTTCCCCCTGTGACCCACTGACCTCGCCTTGCTCCAGGAAGCGCTCAGGAGGGGTCAGCCCAATTTTTCCCAATGCCCCCCTGCCCTCCCCTCCTCCCTGCATCCCCACCAGCCCTCCTGACTTCCACATCAGCATCAGCACACCACCCAACAGCTTGTCCCGTACTCCAAGTGACAAGGGATTGGATGAGGAACACCATCCAGGATCCAGGAGGAAATGGAAGGAAACTGGCTGGATCCCCCAAAGGCTCGCTTACCTCTGGTGGCTTTTTCTTCCATCCCCTCACTCTCCACCCCCGTGGAGCAAAGGACTTTGCCCTAAGGACAACACTCAAGGACTCAGGATGGAGAGGAGTTGAAAGACCATCTCCTTGCCCCTAAGTGGGAACTCCTGATCCAAAAATCCTGAAGGCAGTGATGATGGGACCTTAGTCATCTCCCAAAGCTGGGACCTGGGCAGGGCAGATGGGCCTCCTGAAAGCATGTTCCCTATGAATACACAACCTTTCAAAACTAACTATGGTGTCAGAAGTCAGGAGATAATTGCCCTCTGTTGGGGGGGGTGGGGGTGAGAAGGACGGCTTCAGGGCACAGATTATACAGGTTCGTTCACTTTAGAAGGTTCATTGAACTCCATACACTTACAACTGTGCCCTCTCCTGACTGCATTACACCCCAATGAAATGTTTACTTCAAAAGCTCTTTGTCAAGTAGAGATTATAAATACTTCCATAATGTTGTCATTGAAATTAAATCATCTCCGTTAGGGTGGGATGGCACAGGGAGTAGAAAGCAGTGGATGACCCACAGTTGTTTTCAACTTGGACTTGGAATGAGGACATTACACACGGCACATACTTGTTTGCAAAAGGTTGGCTTCTGTAAGTGTACGTGCTCTTGCTCGTAAGACAATTGCCAATTTCTGAATACATACTACTCAGCTTTGGGAGTGAGATGGTCTAGGAACGTTCCGGGTGGCAGGGAAGTCAGCTCGAGGCAGGGGTAAGAATTTGACATAGGTCATCTTCCTTCACCTCCTGTCCCTTTGTTCCGTGTGGGGTGTGGCCGCCGCTCAGGTTGCTGGAATGCACATTTTTCTCCTGCTTTGATGGGCACCAAAGTCAGATTTTGAATGAGAGCCACCTCCTCCTGGTATAAACGATCGGGAAGAAACTGCCTGTTGCAGGAGGGTCCGAGAGCCTGGTCCCAGATTGCTGACTGTGGTACCCTGGTTGCAGCAAGCCCCCCCACCCCACCCCGTGGCTCGCCCCTTTGCAGTATGCCTTCACCTTACTCTTCTCATTGAGAGGCAGAGTCTCTTTCTCAATCCCTTGAATCTAGGTTGGTCTTTGACTTACTTTGACCCATAGCATATGGCAGAAGTGATGCTGAATGACTTCCCAGCCTAGGCTTCAACAAGCCTTGCAGCTTCTGCTTTCCTCTTGGGACAACCCTGAGACTGCCAGGGGAAGGAGCTGGGTCTAGCCCCCTGAAGTTTGAGAAGCCACACAAAGTGGAGATGAGCTGTCCCAGTTGAGGTTCCCCCAGACCATCCAGCCGACAGCTGGCACCAACCACCAGGCATGTACATGAGGCCACCAGCTCAATGCACGCGAGTGAGCCCAGGAGAGACCGGCCCAAGTCGTCCACCCCAGAATCATAAGCAGATAAACAGTTACTGTTGTTCTGAGCCACTAAGCTTGAGGTGGTATGTCAAATAGCAATTCATAAGTGAGAGCGACTAATCCTTGCCTGAGTACCCACTGACTGATGCCAGCATCCTAGAGGGACGGGACCGTGCCCTCAAATGCTCTGTCCAATCTTCCAACTTTTTGCCCAAGACTGGTTTCTCTACTCATCCCCACCAGTTTCCAGGGCTGGCACGGCTGTGCCCATTGCTCTTTATTAGTTTAATATATGTTGAAGCCTCCAGATAGATGCCAGGGCCCAGGTGGAGCAGATGAAATGTGACTAAGTTCTGGGGGATGATTGATAATGAGTAGGGACTGGAAAATCAATTGTGTTAATTCCTGGTCTGTCACTGGGACTGGGAATTAATGAGAAAATCTGTCTAACTTAATAGTATTTACACATTATACACAGTGTGATAAAATTGTCTGTAGGTGCTTCCTGGCATTCTAATTATACAAGGCCTGCATGGCCTGAGGGGCAGGCAGGTGGGAGCTGTCCAGGACCCGGGCTGGGCACGTAGAGACTTACTGGGATCCCCCAACTCCCACGCTGACCCCTGAGCAGATCCCTGGCCCCTGCGTGGATCTCGTTGGCATGGCTAGTTCCTGTTGAGTGTGGGCCGTCCAACTGGCAGAATCTCAGGGATTTGCTGGAAGGCACATTTGTGGGCCTGCTCGGAGGATAACCATTCCAGAAGCCATGTGGGCAGTTGGGCAATGGACAGGGATGGGTTCGGTCTCATGTGTTGGCATGATTTGAAAGACACAGATGGCCCTTCCAACCCCCAGGTCCCTTCCCTCGAGGGAAGGTCATCACCCACCCTGTCCTACACCACACCCACCCTCCCCACCAGCATTGGAAGGCACCTGGAAAAGCCTCATGGAAACCAATGGAAGAGTCAGCTTTAGAATCTGAGTGTTTGCTTCTCCGAAACTCTGTAGACCAGGGCTTGTCCTCACTAGGGCTATCCATGGAGGTAGTCCCCAAGAATCCCCAACTCCTTTGTCTGGTTTTTCTCTCATACTGAATAGGGCAGATCCGGGAGTCCAAGAAGCTATTGCAGAAACGACTGTATGTGACTTCTGAGGCCAGTTCATTAAAAGCCATGGCAGATTCTGCCTGCTTCTCTCTCGTATCGCTCTCTCTGGGGAAGCCACCCTCACGTGGGAGGCCCATGTGGGAGGGAACCGAGGACCCCTGCCAACAACCAGCATCACGAGAGTGAGCCATCTGGGAGGTACATCCACCAGCCCCGGTCGAGCCTTCAGATGACCGGCCGACATCTTCACTGCGACCTCAGGAGCGACCCCGAGCGAGCTTGCTCATAAATCCCTGACCCACTGGAACTGGGAGAGGTAACAGATACCGATGTTTATTACTGTTTAAGCAGCTAAACTTGGGAGTAATTTGTTATACGGCAATGGATAACTAGTACAGCTGGGGAGGGAGCTGGGAGGGTAGGGCCAAGGGAATCTCACAGTGGGGTGTGGAGCTGATGGAAGACACCCCCATGTACCTTCTGCACATCATTCAAGTGAAATCCACTTCTGTGTTTTGCCACCTCCGAAACACACCCTGCCCTTCCCATCTCTGTGCCTGAATATGCTGCTTTCTCAGTGACTCAAGGCTGGGACTCGGGGCTCAGCCCTTGTCACCACCAGCTCTGGAGGCTGGCGGGCTGTCTAATAGAAAGATCGCAGTACTGCCTGCGGGAGAGCCTCTGCAGAGCACGGGGAGCCCTGTAGATCTTAATCCTTTCTCTCTTTAATCTTGCTTCCGCCTTCTCCAGTTCACAGGTTTCCACATGCACTGCAGAGTTTCAAAAGATAAGCCCCGCAACCAGAGATGACAAACCTCCGTCCTCTGCTTCCAACAGGAGCAGAATTCAGCCAAGGAAGAAATCACAAAATCTCTGATTGGCTTCTGGGAGCTGGAGGAGCCTGTGGGTGTCAGGAACCCAGGAAACTCCACCCCAGGCTGTGATTGCCTGCAGCCATGGGCTTAGTCCTGCCCAAGTGCCATGAGGTCCCTAGATGGGCTGGGAGCTGGGGCCCGTGCTACCCCTGGAGCGGCTGGGCCAGGCTGAGGCGGGGTTGCCTTTGAAGTCAGATGAGTCTGGGAGCAAATCTCAGCTCTGCCACTTGCTGCCAGGAGACCTCAGATAGTTGACTTATTTATCTGGGACTTGATTTGGCTGGGCATTCAGTAAATCAGAGTGGCCAGCAGGAGGACTGGAGTCTGCAGGTGACCCTACCTGTCCTCAGGCCCCTTCAGCCTTCCTCTCAGTAAACAAGAGCAGGGCAGCTCTCCTGCCTCTGAGCACCAGCCAAGTTGGGGGTGCCAGGTGACATAAGGACATTAAGCTATCCTTCAGGCCAAAGAATCCCCAAAGAACAAATTCATTCTGTGCAATAAAGCACTTGGCTTCACCCCTGCTTGGGGCCATTCGAGATCCGAATTGCTGCCTTGGCATTTCAGAGACAGAGAAAGGAAAGATGAGCTCCGGGTCTCTGGGAAAAGACCTTTAAACCTATTTGAGAGATCGGATTTGTCTGACTGCCACTCATCTGCCCTCCAGGTATGGACGAAGGGAAGGAACTCTGGAGGGCTGCCTGTCAGCTGCAGAAAACAATGGTCAAAAAGGGCAGGGTTCTGGAAAGGGCGATGACAAGGACACGCACACCTCTTCTCTGACCCAGCAAAACTCTGGTGGCCGCAGGAGAGAAGAGACCCTTCGCTGGAGTTAGCATGAACAAAGCTGAGACTCACAGACACCGACCAATAAACAGCCCATGCCCCTTCCATGCCTCCAGACCAAGCTCTGCCCTCCTCCCCGCTCTGTGGACTTCGCACGGATCCTCTTCCGCCCCAGGCTGCCTTTGATGCTGCCTCGTTCGCTCACTTATTCATTCAACATCCTGACATGAAGCATCCTCTGGGTGCCAGTGAACAGGGAGGGAGAGCAGAGTTGATTAATGAAATTCAAGTTCGAAACTCCAGAGCTGATGGAACCAATCATTGCAGCTCAAGCCCTCAGGTATCCATAGAAACAGAGCATCACCGGGGTGTCAAAGAAGGTAACAAACACTACCCAAGGATGACTGGGAAGGCCTTCACAGAGGAGGCACATTTGACCTGGACCTTAAAGGCTGCGTAGGAGTTTATCTCCGGGGGAAAAAGAGAAAGAGGAAGAGGGAGAGGAGGAGGAAGAGCAGAAAAGGATTTCCAGGGAGAGACAGCAGCATTTTCAGGCTCGGAGATGGGAAGGGCAGGGTGTGTTTCGGAGGCGGCAAAACACAGAAGTGGATTTCACTTGAATGATGTGCAGAAGGCACATGGGGGTGTCTTCCATCAGCTCCACACCCCACCGTGAGATTCCCTTGGCCCTACCCTCCCAGCTCCCTCCCCAGCTGTACTAGTTATCCATTGCCACATAACAAATTCCCCCCAAGTTTAGCTGCTTAAACAGTAATAAACATCGGTATCTATTACCTCTCCCAGTTCCTGTGGGTCAGGACTTTGGGAGCAAGCTCGCTCGGGGTCACTCCTGAGGTCGCAGTGAAGATGTCGGCTGGGGCCGTGGTCATCTGAAGGCTCGACCGGGGCTGGTGGATGTACCTCCCAGATGGCTCACTCTCGTGATGCTGGTTGTCGGCAGGGGTCTTCGGTTCCCTCCCACATGGGCCTCCCACATGAGGGTGGCTTCCCCAGAGAGAGCGATACGAGAGAGAAGCAGGCAGAATCTGCCATGGCTTTTAATGAACTGGCCTCCGAAGTCACATCCAGTCATAAAAGCTGGCAGTTACTGTCCCGTCTTCCCGTGCACTCCAGACAAGTCCTGCTGGCTCCCAGGAGTCCCTGGGGTGGCTGTGTCTGCCTCCAGAGTGACCAGTTCCTGAAGGTTGTGAGGTAGATGTCTCCATGACGCTTTTTCAGAAATCGTGACGTGAGCGACCACGTCGGGACCCTTGCTGCACACCCAGTTCGAACTCTGCCACCAACCGCACCCTCCACCTGTCTGTCCTCTGCCTGCTGTCCTCCCTGCCCCCACCCAGTGCTACATCTTTCACATGTCAGCAGTGATTGGAGCGCACAGGAAGCGGGGAACGATAAGAACCCAACTTGGTGGAGTACCTACTATGTGTCAGCTTGGTCCTTAGCATGGTAAAAGCGCTAACTTCTCACAGCCTCTCTATGGGGTAGGTACCCCCCCAATTTTATAGATGAGAAAACCGAGGTACAGAGAGGGTAAGTAACTTGCCCGAAGTCACACAGTCTTCAAGTGGCAGAGCGAGGGTGTGAACCCCAGCTGGTGTCTGCCGCCAGAGCCCACTCTGCTAACTTGTCTTTGTTGTATCTGTGACATGACGCTGTATTTCCTTTCCTCGAGGAAGCCACCGTTCATCAGACAGAGATAGGAGTTCACCCGACAGCAAGGAAGATGGAGCTCAGATACCCGGAAGGCGCCCCAGGGCGCAAGATGCGAGGCCTCGGCATAGCTTTGTCCCCCCCGAATGTGTTCAGGAAACGGGGTCTTCAGACCGCAGTGAGCACTGCAGCAGCGGCCAGACCAAAGGGCTGTGGCCTTTTTAAAAAAAAGTTTAAAAAATCGCGGTAAAATATACACAATATAAAATTTACCTTTTCGACCATTTTTAAGAGTGATGCAGTGGCATTAAGTACATTTGCGTTGCTGCGCCATCATCACCCGCCCCCCACCTCCAGGCTTTTTCATGTTTCCGTGAGATCTCTACCCGCCCCCAGCTCTCCTGCCAGCCTGGCCCCGCCCTTCCTACAGGGGGCAGGGGCAGTATGAGCTGCGGGCTTTCCTCTTCTTGAAATGATCCACCTTTGAGGTTTGCTCTCTGCTTCAAAGGCCCACAGTGACTGTGCAGATGACGGGCTGTAACAACAGCATGAAAGGGAGTTTTATCAATAGTACCTGGAGCTCAGTAACTCATAAACCTTTCATTAGCTTTCCATCTATGACTGCTCAGGTCCTAGGAAGTAGATTTAGGCTGGAAGACGGACGTCTCCATAAATCATCATCTCTGAAAATTACGGAAACGAAGGGAGCCTTTTTATAGGATTTCCCAGCAGCTCCCTTGGGGAATTTCGCTTTCTTGCTCCCTTTCTGAGACGATGTGGGATTCTGGCCCTGTGTCCTCGAATGGAAAATGCAGTCGGAAGCTCAGAGAAGGGACTAGAGAGGGCACGAAACCGGTTGGTCTCCTTCCTTTGCTGGGGCACCTCCAAACCTGGAGGCTGCGAACCTGGTCCTAGTCAGGCTGTTGTCATCCACAGAGGGCTCGAGGAAAGTGTTTCTTTCTGAAAGGTGTTTCTTTGATGTAAAGAAACCAAAGCAGCAAAGCAGACAGAGGAGCTTTAAAATCTAGCTCTCACCAGAAATGGGAAATGAGGGGGAGCCTTTTGCTTGCTGACGAGAATGAAAGCTGACGGCCGCACTTAGAGCAGCACCTGCCATAGAGGCGGTTTACCAGTGCGTATTAGTTATTAGTTTGAACGTTTCTTACGCACCGTGTACTTTTTAATGATTATCATTACCTTCCCATTTTACGATCAGAAAACTGAGGCCCAGAGAGGCCAAGTGACTTGCCTAAGGCCACACAGCTAAAAGCGGCAGGGCTCAGACGTCCTCACGCCAGAGGCAGCCTCTCCTGGGCTTGCCTTTGACTAAGTCACCTTCCCCTCTCTCGGTGTCCGTTTCTTCGTCTCTAATAAACTCCAGTCCTTCTCTGTTCCCCAGACATGAAGTGGAAGGCCAGCCAGGAAGCACAAAGCTTGGGGCCCTCGGGGAAGATCGACTTCCTGAAACGGCAGAGAAAGCTGTCCGTTTCGGGAAGATGATCATACCTCTGATTTCACGGAGTTTCGTGCTGTCTCTCGGAGGACTTGGCAAATGTCATTTACTCTCATCTCACCCGTGAGGAAATTCGCGCTGCTCTCTCCCTCCCGCCCATCCCAGTTTCAGTCACGCAGCCGGTACATGGCCGAGGCAGGCGGGAAACAGGTCCCGGCTTACACCGTGGTGTCAAAGACCAGCGGACAGCTTAACCGGCACAGATGAGCTCTCTGGAAGGCTGAGTCTCCGGACAGGAAGTCAGGACGATGGTCCCCGCGGCTCCCTTTCTCCTGGGCGGAGGTCCTCTCTGTTGGTTCCCCGCTGCTTTGCTCTGCAGCTCCAGGTGTTCCTGCCCCCCACCCACCCGGCGCCCACTCTTCCCCCTTTACCCTGACCCCCGCCCGACTGCCCTAACTGCTCAGACTAATTATCAGAAATAGCAGAGGAGGACTGGCAGAGAACCGGGCTGGTGATTTGGCGAGCTGGGCCTTAGGATTCGGTGATGTTCGCCCACCAACAGGCTCCTGACACATCAAAGGCTTTCAATTTCCTTTTCCCTCCCCTTCCCTTGCCCCTGGAGGATGAGCTGGGGAGTAAGTGAGTGAGCGAGTGAGCCAAGAGGTGAGTGGCTGCCGCCTTTGCTGCTCGCTGGCTGTGGAATGAGAAGGCTCCTAGCAAGAAGTGTCCCAGGAGGACTTTTACTCAGGAATAATATGCATGAGGATTTATTTCCTCCGCGCTGGACTTCAGCTGAAGAGTCAGCTCAAAGCTTTCGGCAAAGCCGCCGAAGATTCAGATTCAGCTAGCGCTTCCTGAGTGCCTACCGTGTGTGGAACCCTGTGTGCATAGCTTTGCCCGCTTCATCCCACTTAACCCTCGTAACAGCCTCTGAGTTTGGAATTCTTATTCCCATTCTGTGGACGGGGAAGGTGGCATCTTCCAGAGTCCATAGGTGGTAATACGCTACCAGCTGACATCATTACACTTACTTGGCATCTGCCAGGTATACTCAACGAGGTCTACCCATATTAACTCATTTAATTCTCCCAACAACCTTATGAAGTAGATACCGCTATTATCCCCATTTTGCAGATAAGGAAACTGAGGTCCCGTGAGGTTAAGTAGCTGCCCTAGGTTACAGGGGTTGTAAATGATGGAGCTGGGATCCAAATCCAAGCCAACTGGCACCAGGATTATGTGTCAGAGCTAGAAATTGGGTCCAGTTCTTTGGGTTCATTCTCTGTTCCTAAAAACCACAGTTATTCTTGGCTTGACACCCTTCCTGCCCATGGGAAGGATGGATTTGAAGGGACCACATCTAGGAACCTAAGGAGCTCGGAAACTGTAAGGCTGAGACTGGGCTGGATGTCTCAGTAGCGAGCTATAGAGACCCAACTTCCGTAGCTTAAGCAAAAAAGGGGCGTTATTGGCTCCTATAACAGGGAGGTCCAGGGGTGGATCTAGGCATCGAATGAAGTCATTCGGGCTCTGTCTGTCTCTCTCTTGGCTTCACTCACCGGCACTTCTCTGTGTCCTTGCGACAGGGAGGGTAGGGGCTACATATGTTGGCAGTTCAAGCACTTCTCCACGGCTCCAGTGAAGGGGCTGAGTGGGAGCCGAAATACATCCAACGCTCTGCTTGCCAAGCTCTGTGCCCTGGTACGAGGCCATGTTTCCTAATTCATCTGCCAGGAGGACTCACCTATTTCTAATACACGTAGGATGCTGTGCAGGGGTCCCCAAACCCCGGGCTGTGGACTGGTACCGGTCTGTGGCCTGTTAGGAATGGGGCCTCACAGGAGGTGAGTGGCAGGCGAGCAAGCAAAGCTTCATCTGTATTTGTAGCCGCTCCCCAGTGCCAGCATCACCACCTCAGCTCTACCTCAGATCATCAGGCATTAGATTCTCATAGGAGCCCTGGTCCCCGGTGCCACAAAGGTTGGGGACTGCTGGACTAGTGGTAACCCTGACCCCTCCTCCTGGCGCCTGAGGCCAGCCTCACCCCAGCAACCCCATCCTCACTCATGGTGACTTCATCACATTCATCCATTCAGTAGATATTTATGGAATCACCACCACACGCCAGGTAATGAGCAACACAGCAAACTCCGTGCCCTCCTGCAGCTTACATTCTGGTAGAGGATCCAATTTCTTTGCTTTGGTCACGGCCACACTTGGACCAATCACTATTGCTTGAGAGAATGAGTGTATACCGTGATCAGTCTAGCCAAGCTAGAAGCCCACCCCTTTGGAGAGGCAGGGCACTTGATTGACAGCCTCACCAGGACCACCTGAATAGGGGTGTGGTTTCTCAGAGGAAATAGGAAGACTAGGCTGCAGAAATAATTGCGGAATCCCAGGAAAATTGCGATCTTTCTCTTCCTTGGCCAATAACCGTGACTGGGGCAGGTGTCCCTGAAGGGCTTGGCCATTGGCCCGTCACAGGCGACGACTCACTCTGGTCCTGCTCAGAGAGGAAGATGAGGAGTCAGGACTGTTTACTCACATCAAGGAAGTCGTGACTTTCAGTTTGAGGAAGAAGAAAATGACGGGGCAGAAGGGAGAACTGGTGTGTGAAGGGGTTCACGTCAGAACTGCGTGGGGCTCCTTGGCTCATGGCTGGTGGGCTGGTGGGGGCTCAGTGGGTAAGATGAACATTGAGTACTTGCTATGTGCCAAGAGCTTCACCCGCTCTGTCTCATTTAAGCCCCACACCTGCCAGGTAGTTGTTATTACCCCATTTTGTTGGTGAAGAAACTGAGGCTCTGAGAGGTTAAGTACTAGAAATATGCTCACTCAGGTGTACTGACTCCAAAGGCCCTGAGCTGAGCTCACAGGGCCCCGAGGCCACAAAGACATGTTGCGAGCAGAATGCCCACCCCAAGCCACTTCTTAAACACGCAGTGAGGGTTGTCACATGGACCCATTTCATCTGATCCCTGGCCTCCCCTTCTGCAGCCCACCTACCCCAGTGACCTGGCAAATCCTCCAGCAGCCTCACCTCATACCGTTTCCCCTGCTCCCTCTCACATCTGAGTGGCATCCTCTACCTTCTTGAGCATATTCACGTGTTCTCATCATCAAAGGGTGAATATGAATATCATCTGGTCCTGAGGCCACCATATCTTCCCTGTACACCTGCCTGCGGGCCTTAAGCACAAGGTCAAGCCTGAGCCGAACCTCAGGGCCTGTCTGCCACTAGAGGGAGCCCCCAGTGTGGCCCTGCGCCTTTCTGGGAGGCTGAGGGGTGGGGCCCGGGTAGAGGGACTAGCTCTGGAGATGCCTTGCCAAGAGACTTCTGGAAATAGGGATGTCCTGACAGGATGACCCCCACCTAGAGACTGGGAGCCCCTTGTCTGTGAGATCGGCACTTTTGTTATTAAAGCACAGGTCCTGGGAAATGCAAATGGCTGGAAGGGGAGCCCCAGCATCCAGGGCTGTGGGCTCAGGCCCCACCTTCCCTCCCATGTCCACACCTGCTGCTCAGGCTACTCAGAGTAAGGGAAGAGTATGTGTGACTCGGTGCAGGCCAGCAGCCGGTTTCCCATTCTTTATTTATTGACTCATTTATTCAACAAATATTTATGAAGCGCCACCTACTATGTACCAAGCACTGGGCTAAGCCTTAGAGGTACCATGGTGACTCAGATAGCCCCTGCTGTCATGGAGCATTTAGTCTTGTGGGGCACAGATAGATGCATAAGCAAGCAATTGTAACATTGTGTGTTAAGTTCTACGACAGGTGTGAACACAGGAGACTCCAGATGCAAAAAGGATGTACATAAGCTTTACCTGCAGGACAAGGAGGCTTTTCAGGGGAGAGATGATATCTAAGCTAAGACTCAAAGGGCCCGAGGAATCAGCTAGCCAAAGTGAAAAGTGTTCCAAGCAGAGCAATCAGCTCATACGAATGCCCAGAAGGGAGAGAGCATTTATTCACTCATTTGTTCACTCATCCATTCATTCGACTAATACTTTTCCGGCACCTACTATGTGCCAGGCACCGTTTTAGTTGCTGAGGCTGGCTACAGCGGTGAACCAGGCAAACAGTGATCCTATCTCATGGCACTTACATGCTAGTGACTCACGACCCTTCAGACAATTCAAAGAAATCTCAGGGCCAGAAGGAAAAATGTGGCAGGGACAGTGGGCTCTCTCCTGCTCAGAGTATCCCAGGCCTCATTCTCCATCCTCCTCCTGCTGAACCTGGCAGCAAGCTCCGAAGCTTTCCTGCACTGGTCAGCTGTGGGGAGGTCACCCAGTCCATGGTAGAATCCCTTGCCAATGTATTAATAGCCTGGCCGAAGGACTGCCAAGCGGTTGTGCTAATTACAATGATTAATGGGTTTAATTTACTTAGGAAGAGTAATGTGCTGTCACTCTGTTGTCAGAACTTAGCCCCAATGTCCTCTCCCTCCCTTCACCCCTCCACAGGTGCCCACCCACCATCTTGCAGCCTTTCCATTGGTGATCCAGCTTCCCTTGAGCCCAGGCATCTGCCTGCCCATCACGGTGCCTGTCTGCTTCCTCCTTGGTGTGAAGGGAGGAACGTTCTTATCAGCCTCCGCTACAGAGAGCCGTGAGGCCACAGCTAGTTGGAGAAGCAGGCCTTCCTAACCCTCCAAGTCACCCCTGCACAGGGCAGAGAGCCCCCTGATCTCTAGTTGGCCCTACGTCTCTCTATATCATTCCCATGTAGTATTCACCCCAGCCGATGCCATTATACATGGTTCCCTGTTTCAGGATCGTATTCTAGCTATGGAGCATGAGTACCTATGAGGACAGGGACATTCGCAGGGGCTCTGTGTGTCAAATGAAGAAACGAATACATGAGAGCCTCGCTTGTCCGTCCCATGTGCCTCAGTCCTTGTAACAGAATGATTTCGGATCTGGTACCTTTCTTCTCCAAATTGCATGTGTCTCCCTGCTCAGCTCTCCGCCCAGGTGATACGTATGGGTGACAGGTGGCTCAGTGTCTTCATTCTGTAACCTGAGAAATGCAAAGTCACGCAGCACGGAGGCTGAACAGTAGCCGAGGCCTGATGATCTTAATCCATGGTCCACTGGAGCAGAGACATAAAGGCCAGTGCGTTCTGCCCACAGGCAGCCAGAGAAGCCCAGGTCTCCTTTTCTAGGGGATAGGTCAAGCCTCCAACTTGACCTTCTTTTGACTGCTGCCATTGTTCTGGTGATGGCGGGGAGGGCAGACCTTCCCTGTGATTGGCAGTCCTCTCCTGCTGTCTAACCTGACTCCTTCCATCGCGTCCAATACTTCTATTGGTATAGTTGGTGGGGGCTCGGGCTGTCTTTTTAGGGGCAACCTAAGAGCTTTCTTCCACTTCCCAGGCCACCCCCGAGACCACCTTCCCTGGTCCTTGGTCCCTCCTGGCACTGGGACCACTTGTTGCCCACGTCTGCCCTAGCCTTAGGTTCTGGCATCAGCCTAGGCCCTTCCTTCCGCCCACCTCCCCAGGGCGGCTGTGACAAGCTTGACTGAGTGGATGGCCACAGTTGGGGTTGCGTTTGTTTTGTTCGTTCATTGCCACGCTTGCTCGAGTAGGCAGCCGGCTGGCAGGGTGCCCGAGGGAGCCCTTCCCTTCACCGAGCCAGGCATGGCTGGAGCTAGGAGGAGGGAAGGGTTTGGTGGGGACGGGGCTGTGTTTCCATTTACTCTCCCTGCGGGGATAGGAGATCTCACCTGTCAATCCTTCAGCCCAATTTGAGCAGGACAAAGGCAGCACTGCAGCAAGAGTGACTGCAGGCAGACTGAAAGAGGAAACACATCTTCCTAGACAGGAAGTGAGTGAGAGAATGGAGATGTCGCCCTAAGCGTGACGGCCCCAGCCTTGCCACTAGTGGTCTATGACTAAGGCATGTCACAACCTGCTTGGCCTCAGTTTCTCTATCCGAATGAGCTGAAAACTAAGGTCTCTTCTAGTTCCGGGATTCAACGTCTATGATTCCTGGCCCAAGATACAGCCAGGAATGGAGCAGGGTGAATCCCTGACCCCTCACGGGATGTTCAGCATTTGCCAGAGGTGCTGGCACCAGAGCTGTCACCTAATGACCAGCTCCCTGCAGACGTGGGAACTGCTGGGTCCCAGCAGGCAAGAGGCCAAATTGATAATTGACTCCCACTATAGGGGAGCTGGCCCGGCCTAATCAGTATGCAGTGGCTGTGCGGAGTGCTCAAGAAAAACTTATTAATTTCCCCTCCACAAAGACTGAGAGTTTGACAGTAATCGCAGTATCAAGTCATAATAATAATAAAAAAAAATCCCTCCATTGAAAATAGCAGTTGGGGCTCTGGAGAGTTCAACAGGAAAAGATTGTATTAAGATAAAGGAGATTATAGCGGAGCGGACATTAAAGGTTGTCATTGTCTGGTAAATCACATCGGGGAGGCCCCAGGACTGCTGTTTCCTAGCTAGGGAGCGAGGACCTAGTCCCTGACCTGGCAACGCGCTGGCCAGCCCGCCACTTGCCTGCCTCCCGCCTGCTGAGGCTGGGGCAAACTCAGGGATCTGATGGCTATTTGATCCAAAACTGGCCTGAGGACCCTCATTAGGAGAAGAAGTGGGGGTGGGGGAGAGTCTACAGATTCTGGAAGACAGAGCTCTCTCTCTGCCCTGGGCACTCTTACAGTCATGCCCAATGTGGGGCTTTGGAACATTTGCCCAGCAGCAGAGGGGCTTTGGGGGGAACGGGATGTTTCTGGGTCACCTGTCCTGTTGGCATCTTCCTAGTAGGAACAGGGTACCAGGGCCTGAACCCCCTGGACACCGCCCTGACCTGCCTCCTAGACATAGGCTGGTTCAGAGAGGGTGTCTCAACTTGCCAACAGGGAGTTCCAATCCTGGTAGAAAAGCCCAGAGAATTCTAGCGAGGAATGAGCAGGATGAAGCCACACAGGCTGAGGTGCCAGATGCCCCCTGGGGCTGTCACCAAGTAGTAGTTGGCTGGGTTGGGTGCAGGGTAGAGCCAGTGGGTGGGGTCCCTTCTCTCTGACATCTTCACTTGGGCCAAACGAGGAGTCGTACAGTCTCTGAGGATGCAGTCTGACCTGAAAGTTGCACTGGACTCAGGATGAGAAGTTTTCAACTGTTAAGGGTTGGGAGACTACCTGGAAGAATGGAGTAAGTAGAGTTCCCCTGTCATTATCAAGGGGGCAATACAATGCGGAGCTTAAGAGGCAGACTCCTCGGCTTCGAGTCCTGGCTCTGCTATGTATGAGCTGTTTGTCCTTGGGCAAGTCACTTACCCTCTCTGTGCATCAACTTTCTCATTTAGAAAATGATGGTAATAGTATTGCAGAGTAGTGATGAGGATTAAATGATTATTTTATGTGAAGAGCTATAAATAAAAATCCGTTCTGATCTCCTAATTGTCCTTACTGAAGATCACAGTCGGTAGGTGGCCCAGACACATCACTGGGGCCACCTCCTGCCCCTCACCTTCTTTCTTCAAGCCACTTCTTGGGGAATGCAGTGTGGTGGCCAAGGGCTTGGGCTTTTGAGCCCGGAATGCGCAGGGTTCAAATCTTGGCTTCATCAATGACTTCTCATTCTCCCCATTAGAAGAGGAAGCCGCTTGCCCCAGGGGTAGCTGCTGCCACTATGAGTAGCTCAGAAAGGAGCCACCAAGGCAGGCAGCTCCTTCTGGGGTCTCTGTCAAGGTCAACAGGGCGGCATTCCCTCCCCTGGCCCTCCAGGTGGCACCTGGCCCTCTGCAGCTGTGAGCCTTGGGCACTGGGGACAGTTCTGGGGTTGCCCTGAGTTTATGAAGCTGAGCTGGGAAGACCAGGTGTGTTAAGCGTGATGGGGTTGCGTGGAGATTAATGTGAGGCTGGGTGAAGTAGCTAAGGCAGGTCGTTTTCCCAGCCAACATGCACGTGTAAGGAATGATTAGAGAGTGTGCAAGCGTTTAAAAGGCATGCTAATTTCAGCAGGAGATTCATTCTGGGAAGGGGAACTTACAGAGAAGGGTAGGCTGGGGTACAAGTGCCAGGCAGCCCTGCTCAGAATGCAGTCCCGTGGGAAGTTCTCTAGGGGCCTCTGGGGCCACCTGTCTCCAGGGGCACAGGACTCTAGGAAGACCCAAAGCAGAAATGGACTCAGATGGGGTGACCCTGGACCTATGTTTGGGCCTTGCTGGGCTGGAACCTCGTGGAAGTAGGGGTTCTTGCCTGTGTTATCAAGAGTAGGGCATGGGGGCGGGTAACTCACAGGGACAAAGTTAGGGTGAAGGCTGGGAAAGCTTCATGGAGGCGGTGTTGCTTGAACTGAGGCTTGAAAATGGGTTGGAGCGGGCACCTTCCGGATGTTAAACTTCATCCACGAGATCCAGGTGGGATGGGGCGGCCCAGCATGAGGTGAGATTCAGGCTTCTTCCGGCCTCTGTCCGTGCTGCAGAAGGTTTCTTATGAGCAAGCTGGGAGGGGCCTGGGAGAGTAGCCTCTTCTTCCTCGGGGAACGCTCCCTCTCCCAGGGCCTCTGGATGGCAAATGTAGATTCTCTGCTCCCACTTGCTGCAAATGTCACACGCCCCCTCAGCCCCGGTGCTAAGATTGGAGGCGGACATGGTATTCGCCCACCCCATGTTCCTGCCCTCCCCCACAGAGCTGGCCCTTCTTTCTAGACTCTCATTTTCAGCGCTAGAGAGTGTGTCACCCAGAATCTTCCAGGGACTCCCGAACTCCAAGACCTCAGCTCGTCCCAGCCATTTGTCCAGCTTAAAAGTAGGGTGAGCCCGTCCGCTCGCTCGCTTGTTTCTGTGTCTCCACCAGAGAGACCTGAGCACTGAGGAGTCGGTGCCCACAACGCTAGTCGGGATGACAAACCTTTACAAGCGTGCGGTGTGGTTATTAATAACATCTCCAGGCTCCCAACGCCTCTTTAATTCCTCTGCTTAAACCACTCTGGGATCCATAACGCTTGCCCCTTAGCCTGTGGTTATTCTGCTCCCTTAATGGCCTTTTATGGAGGGACCTTATTGAAAGCCTTTCCCTAGCCTGAGTAAATCATGTCCTCTGGGCCATCCTTGCCTGCAATTTTATTAACTTCTTACGAGAAGTCGGAGGGACGGGAGGGAGGCCAGTGTTTCCTCTGTGTTCTGTCCCGCCCGGTCCCAGCACTGCCCTTTGCCTGGCTGGGGTCCTCAGAGGAGGCGGTGGCTGGGAATTCTGGAGATCAAGAATGGTTGGGGTGTCCCAGCCCAATGCCCCTCCTTTCTATGCTCTTATCTGTCAATCTTTCTAGGTGGGCGGGGCCCGTGAGACTTTCTTCCCACCCGAAGGGTTATAAACCATCTTTATGACTGCAGCAAAAGGGATACAGCAAAAGGAGGCAAAGTGGGAGGGGCCCCGAGTCTTCGCACAACTATACCAGGAAGGCTCTCAAAGGGGTTTCCAGCCGTAGGTGACCAGGGGCAGCGAGGTTTTGCAAATTCTATCTGGAGCCTAAAAAGGTGGATCCCCCAGTGGGCAGTGTGTGAGGTTACTCAGTGGGTGGGTCATTGGAGGAGGGGCGTAGTAGTCCTACCCAGGAGGCAGAGTGAGCACCAGACCCAGAGCCAGGAGTTGGGCTCTTCCCGCCTCTGCGGAAGAGGGTCTGGGCCTGATGTCTGACCCGTGCCAGGGGAGAAAGCAAGCTCCCCCTCTGGCCAGCTCGGGGCTTGGAATGGAAGGCTGGTTCTGATGCCCTCGCCCTTCTCTGCTGAGTTCCTAGAAACAGTGGCTCACGGATGCTTACTGGGTGCCAGGCTCTGGGTCGAGGGCTCTTCACACGTGACCTCGTGTCATCATCACGACCCCCCGCTTCTCCTAATGATTCTCTTCCGTCGCACCCCCATTCTCTATTTACTAGCATTGATCGAAAGTCGTGGTATTAATTGTTAACTCGACGCCTGTCTTCCCTGAGACTCTGAAGCATCCCCAGCATCTGCTTTATGACCTGGCACATAGGAGGTGCTCACTAAGTATTTGTCGAATAAATGAAAAACGTAATCAAGTGAATAGGCTCAGAGAGGTAAGTCATTTTCTCAGGGTCACACGGCTTGTATCTGGTGGAGCTAGAATTCACAGCCAGGTTATGGATGGCACAGTCTGAGCTCCTACCATGTGCTGGGAGCAGCCGGAGTTCCAGGCCCAGCCCAGGAGCCAAGAATAACCTGCAACCTGCTGCCTTCGCTCTCCCCTCTGCAAAATGGATCGAACTTCTTAGTGGCACTGGGAACAGAGCCAGATTCTCCCTGAGCTGGAGGCCTGGCCGCTGGGTTCCATTTCTGGTCCGAGGTCTCTGTCTTTTTGCCTCCAGGTAACGGAAGACATGGCTCCATGACCTGGCTGGAAGTGAGAGCAAGCCTCAAGATGGGGAGGCAGAAAGAGGAGGATACAGCCCCCAGATGGGCAGCTATGGAAATAAAGTTCACATGCCTCATTCCTGCCAGAGGAAACCGAAGAGGCCAAGTACATCTGCCAGTGCTGTCAGCTGGACCCGCAAAATACACCCTGAACCTGATGACTCTCTACCCCGCCCACCCCCATTCACCTCCCTTCACCTCGCACTCGCTCCTACAACCCAAGCAGCTTCCTCCTCCAGGCTACTCTCCACCCAGCAGCCACAGCGATTTTAAGAGAACGAACTTGCTTAAAACTTTCAATGGCTTCGATTCTACTTAACAAAAAAATCTGAAGTGCTCTTCGTGTCCTGCACCTGATCTAGCCCCGCCTTCCATCTCCAACTTCTCATCCCGTGACCCCTCAGCCCCGGCCGCCTCGCGGGCACTCTGCCTTTGTACTGCCAGGGCACCGTCCCCCTCCCCACCTTTGCCCCTGTAGAACTCTCTGCCTTCTCTTTCCTCAGATCTTATCCGGGCTGACTGCCTGCCTGCCTCTCATCATTCAGGTCTCGGCACAAATGTCACCTTCTGGGAGGGCTCTCTCCTGACCCCTCTGTCGAAAGCAGCCCCGGGCATTCTCTGTCTTCGGGGCTGCATCACACTTAGCATTGTGAGTCTGAAATCTAAGATTACCTCATTGATTTGTAGCTTATTCACTTCATGTCTGTTTCCCCCACCGGAATGTCAGCTCCATGAGGGCAGGGACCTTGTCTGTTCGCAGCTCTGACCCTGGGGCCTAAACCAGTGAATGCCTCATAGTAGGTGCTCAATAAAAATTTGTCGAATGAATGAATGAAACTTTCACCTATAGAGAGACCCTCCCCTGGGGCATCCTTGCTAGGTGGCTCAACTCCCTCCTGCCCTAAGGCCTTGATATGCTAATATGGGAGGCAGGGAGGTGGGGAGGGAAGTGGGGCTGGGGTGAGAGCTCCCAGCCTGAGTGCTGCCCCTACCCAGTGAGATGGATGCATCTACAGGGGGTGGCTGCCCTGAGATTAATAAAAGCAGCAGCACATGCCAGGAGGTAGTAGGGAGGGAGGCGGCTACAATAGAGTAATGTCCTTCCCCTGCAAGCTGGGCTCGACAGGAATGGGGAAACGGCACCATATTTTCTGGAAGACAGGAATGTCACTTTTTATTAGGGCTGGCTTGTAAATGGGTCTGCGGTTAATTCTCTGCCCTCCATGGAGCGGTCTGCCCCAGCTGGGTGGACCCTGAAAGCCAGGGAGGGGCAGAAGGATGTCCAGGTCCATCTCTGGCCTTGGCTGGCACAGCCCCCTCAGAGGCCACAGCTGAGAAGGGAACAGTCTGGGCCCTGGGACTGGAGAAGGTGAACTTTGCCCAAACTCCTCTTGACTTCTTCCTCTGGGGGTGGGAATAGAGGGACAAAAATAAAGCTGAGTATGGGAGGGAGAAGGCGAGGGAGAGACAGGAAGGGTGCAGGCTGCTTGGTGGCAGTTGGGGTGGGGGCAAGAAGGCTTGGTTCAGACCCCACCTGACACCTGGCTTAATTCCAGCCCTGAAGGAGGCAGGGGGTGAGGGGACTTCAAGGAGCCAGCACAGCTGCTGACAGAAGCAAAGTTGAGCTGTTGTCTCTGTTGACAAGAAAAGAACCCCTGTCACTGTTATTTTTAGGAAAAACATAGCACTCTGTCGCCTCCTGAAACACCTTCTGTCCCCAGCAGACAGTAGCTCTCAGTAGCTGCCAAGTGTGGGTGCTGCAGACAGCTCCACCCCCACCTGGAGGCTCTGGCCTCTCACCCTGACCCAGATGCTTTCACATGACCCCTCAGTGTCCCGCCTCTGTGGCTGTCCTGGTTCCCCACTCCACAGTCAGCCTGGAGGCTCTGTCCATGCCTCTAACCCCCACCGAGCCCCCTCTTCACTGAGCCGTGACCCCAGCTTGGTCTCCGTCTTCACGCCCAGCTCCTGCTTCTCACTGGGCCACAGTCATCCAAGCCTGTCCCCTCTCTGAGACCTGATTTCCCACTCTGAGTCCTGTGGCTCTGCATATGTTTACACTTTCATGACTAAGGGTCTTCGAAAATCCTTCAGGTGACTTCCTGAAGCCCCAGCCCCCTCACACACACAGCCTCTGACCTCATCCGCTCCAGCCATACTCGCAGCCCAGCCATGTCCCTAAAACCAGACGTCCCCACCCCCCAGCACCATGACCTCCCACTCATGGCCAGCCTGGAGTTAGCTGGGAGGCTCAGAGTCCTGCTCATTCTGTCCTGAGCTGACAGCATGTCATTATCAGGTTTCTAACTAGGCCACACTTCCCCTGCTGTCGGGGCAGCTTGTGCTGTGACAGAGAAACATCAAACTTGTTATATCTCACCACTGGGGTGGCACCTGAGATCCCCGCATGTATCTGTGAAATGTCCTGGCCCTTGGGTTCCTTCCAGCCACCTCCCTCTGTCACCTCTCTCTGCCGGATGGGGGGGTATGTGTCTAGGGGTGTCTTTGCGTGGTTTTAAGCATCATTTTTAGCTCTCAGACTCCTTCCATCGGTTGAGATTTCTTCTCTGAACTCCTCTACTCACCTCCATGCCTCCCCCCAACCATGGGATGATCTTTGTGATCTCACAAGGTGGGAACAACCATTGTCCCCATTGTCAGCCCAGGAAATGGAGGTCCAGAGATGTCAAGCCACTTGCCTAAGGTCACAGAGCTAAACACTGGCAGAGCTGTGATTGGGATGAAGGTCTGGGTGGCTTCGGCCTGAGGCCCCGGGGCTCACGTTGCCCCATTTCTGATTGGGGGACCCTGTGCAGGCATTTCTAGGTAAGAGGTAGAGAAGCTGGGTCTGGAGCAGTCTGTGGGGTCAAACACTGAGATCTCTTCCCTCACCAAAGGCCCCAGCTCCTAATACCACCACACTGGGGAGTAGGTGCGACATGTGAATTCTGGGGGGACACATTCAGTCTACAACATAGAGTGTATATGCAGTGCACGTGTCGTGCCTGTAGACTGTACATAGTGTATATATAGTGCATATGTAGTGCATATATGATCCGTGTGTATATGGGTATATGTCGTACATATACGGTGCACAGGGTGTGAATATGCACTGTGTATATATGATTAGTGTGTTTATAGTTACACGTAGTGCATGTAGTGCATATATGCTGTAGTGTGTATATAGTGCATATGTAGTGTGCGCATGTGATTAGCACATATATACTGCATATGTAGTGCATCTACAGCGCAGATATACTGTATGTGGTGTATATGTAGTGCTAATATAATGCATATAGTATATGATTAGTGTATATATAGCTAGTGGTCTATGATGAGACTTCCCCGGCCCGGTTTCCAAGGGCGGGTACTGCCATCTTCACACTGGCCCATAGGGGGCGCACCACTCTTCCTGCCGGAACTGTCAGGGGAGCAGCCACCCGGCCACCCAGCCACCAGACCCGGTGGAAGCAGGTGGAAACTGTGCTTTTTATTTAGACTAATTTGTTATTGAAACAATTCGAACCTGCTTCAAAGTAAGTTAAACAAGAAGAAATCGTCTCCCCTAGTCTCGCAAATCAAGGGGATACAGAGAAAGCGAGGAGCAAACACGGAAGCTTGGAAACAGGTGGGCTCGCGTGGCGGGGCTCCTGGCCGTGTGCTGGGGCGCAGTGTGCTGGGGGCGCAGTGTGCTGGGAACGCATCTTTTCCTTCCTCCACCTTCAGAGCCTGGTCCGAAAAGCCAGTCGTCCTCCTGCTTCTGCCGTTGCGAGAGAGAGGCTGGCGTCGCCGTGGAGCGGGCGGATTTAAGTGTGGGGTCCTGGTCCTTCTCCCCGCGTCGGTGACACGCCTGCAGACCGCAGGGTTCCTGGGACGCTGAGGGACAGGTGCACGTCTCTGTGGTGGGAGTATGGGGTTGGGGCGGGGGAGTCTCTGGTTCCTGGACCCGGTGGAGAGATTTTTGGAGTGAATTCGGGAGTCTGGTTGCAAGGCCATCTGAGGCTTCTCAGGGCGTGTCAGTTGTGCCCCGTGTCCCGCGTGTGCATGTGCGTGTGTGTGCGTGTGTGCAAGCGCCTGAGCTTTCAACGGGGCCTGGCCTGCAATATCAAATCCACTCCAGATAAAAGGAAGCTGCAGGCTGCCTGTTCTGTTTTCCCTAACTACGGGTGCTGCCTCGGGTTTGTGCCAAGCTGCCCGCAGCTAGGAGAGATGTGGGGGTTCCCTCTCCCCACAGCACCTCCTGGCGGGAGACCCCACTCCCCTACTCTGCAGGCCACCTGGACACACTGCCCAGGGCCGGGTCGGGGGCACCTCTGATCAGTGGACGTTAGAGACTGAGGCCAATTGCCAGCTGAAAGGTGAGGGACCCAGGGGGACACACCAGGGAGGCAAGTGGAGAAAGACATCATGAAGGGGTAGAAAGTGCCAGGGCAGTGAGACAGATGGGACAAAGGGGCAGGGAGGCTGACCCAGAGCAGCCCCCTTGGAGTGAGAACGCCCGAGAGGCATCCTGCCTCGAGGTATCTAGCAAGAAAAATCTCAGCAAAGGGAGGCCAGACACAAATGAGAAGGGGGCAGACAAAGAGACATAAACCAGGGCCAGAGAGACAGAGAGAGGACAGAGTGTGGCTTCTGCCTGGGGCTGGGCGGGACAGGTCATTCTGATCCCTGCCAGGGCTTCTGACACATGGGAGCTTGTGAGATGTGCTAATTTGTGAGTTCTAGCAGGTCTGCAGAAAAACAAACCCTGCTAAAAGTCTCTTACTGTCTGTCATTTTCATTTCGCTTTTGTCTTCAGAATAAAGGGAATCAGAAACTCCTGAGGTAGATTTCTACACAGCTGACTTTCATGCTCTCTCCCTCCCTCCTTCCATCTTTCTTCATTCTTCTGTGTTCTGCGTCTTTGTCTTGCACTCACTAGGGCTGGCCCAGGGCAGTGGCCTCTCCGACCGCATGCTGGGGTCTCTGTCCTGATCTCTGTCATTCTGTCATCTGAAAGGTCTGGATCTCTTGCCTGCTATCCCTTCAGCCCCACCCCCAAGCTTCCGATGAACTCCCAGCCCGTCTCAGGGCCTCCCCGCTCCCCCATCCCCGCCTTGGCAGGACAGAGCCCTGCTTCTGATCCCCGCTTCCTCCAGCTGTCTCCAGGCTCACTCTGCAGATAGACAGGGCCCATAAATCACGGTGGCAAGGCTGGGCGGGAAAGCAGCTCGGGGAGAAGTGCTGACACAGCACCAGCCTTGGGAGCTGGGGTTCTCGGGTTTGCATGAGCTGCTGGGGCACAGAGCCCGCGGCTTCCCTCCCTCCCCAGTTCAACGAAGCATCTCGGTTACCGTGCCTGTGTCGGCTGCTCTCAAGCTGGCCTTGCCCAGATCCACGGAAGGTAGGGCAAGAAGAAATAGGCTGACTATAAATCGAGGGGGATTTAAGTTAGACCGAAAGAAGAACTTACTGTGGTAAGGATTATCATTGGAAAGGGGAGACTTGGGACATGGTGAAATCCTCTGGCCAGAAGTTTGTAAAATTTGGATAGATTCTGTCTGGTAGTTTAGACATAACGTCGCCTGGAGACAGGAGGATAGACTAAATGCTCCACTCGACTCAAAAGCCTTTGCTTTGCTTGAGTGGACATTGGTCAGAAGACTTCGATTCCACACCCCGGCAGGCCAGGCAGCTATGAAGCGACCAGTGGGGGCTCAGGAGACACGCAGCCTGGCGTCAGACCCTCGCCTCCTGACTCACGGTGTGCTCCTGATCAAGTCATTCAACCTGGCTGGTCTTCGTCTGCAATGGGGGTTAGTTCTACTTCCCTGAGTTGCCATGAGATGTAAAGGACAGGATATGGGAAGGGCCCTGCCCAGAGCTTGGCACAGAGTACTCTCCAGAAAGCACAGCTGTTATTATTGGGCAAGTCACTCAACGTTTCTAAGCCTCAGGTCCTTCACCGATAAAATCAAAAGCCTAACCCTCATTCACCCATTCAACGCACATCCATTGAGCCCCTACTATGTACCAGGCCCTGTTCTTAGCACTGGAGATAGAGCAATCCACACAACGGACAGCACTCACGGAGCTAACATTCTAATTGGGGAGGTGGTGACAGACAAGAGGCAAATATGTGTACCATGAGAAAATGAGACAAAATCAGGATGATAGAGAGCGAAGGGGTGGAGAGGCTATTTTATATAAAGTGGTTGGTCAGGACAGGCCCCTCTGATATGAGAACATTTCAAACAGAGACCTGCAGGAAGTGAGAGAGTGAGCCACAAGGATGTCTGGTGGAGGAGCAAGCAGGCAGCGGGAACGGCAAGTGCAAAGGTCCTGGGGCAGGAGTGTGCTGGGTGAGTTTGAGGAACAGCGAGGAGGTGAGTGTGGTAGGCGTGGAGAGGAGAAGGGGAGAGTGGTAGGAGAGCCCTTGAGGAGGAAAGAGAGCCAGTTGTCAGGATTTCATCCATCGCCCTGAGGAAGTGTGATGCTCTTGCCGAATTTTGTTAGCGGAGTTCGTCTGCACCAGGAGGCCCTTTGGTTCTAATATCCCGGAGGAACTGAACTTGCTGCCGCTTCTACCGGTGAAAGACCTGGAGGCCGGCAAGTCTGAGGCTCTATCCTCTGCTTACCACGGTCTGTTTCGGGTCTGCAGAATGTATGGCTTTTTAACGATAATTCAAAAAACCCAAATCCTTTATTGCCATGAGTCAAAGAAGGACTTTAATGCATTCAACCTTGTCCCAGATGACAGCTTCATCTTCATTTTGTAAATGTGGCAGCGAGGCTCTGGAAGGTTCTGTGCTTGTGGGAGGTCGTGCAGGCCATATGGTTTGGAAGAAAGGGATTTCGTTGACCATTGATTTATGAGCAGCTTTGTAAATGTATATCTTTTAAAATCCTGCACACACACACGCACAGAGAACCCCTAAGTGCTGAGTGAGACAATGACAGGCTCCTTTCCCTAAAGGCCGTCCACCGCCAAAGATATCATAAAATCTGAGAAAGCGAACACGTGGTCTGCGCACCACTCTCTCCCAGGCTGCAGCCATGGCAGACATCACTAATCAATCGCAGGGCTCCTTCACGTTGAGCTCAGGGGCAGCCTCAGAATTCTGGAAAGCCCAGATGGGGTTGGTTCATTTCTGTAGCAGGGGCAGGTCGTCCTGCGGTGTGGGGAGCAGCACTGGCTTCATCTCTGGACTAGGGACCCCATTCCTTGAACTTGTGGAAGCTTTCTCTGCCTGATTTATAAACTGACCACAACTCTAGTATACGAGACAGAATCAGGGCAGCCTTGGAGGGTGCTGCCCTGAGATTTGGCTTTCCAGACCCTGGGTCCCCTGCCCTGTCCTGCAGATGTTGAGAGTGACTGGTGCTGTTTGAATTTCTCGTGGGGTTTGTTCCAGCTGCCAGATATGGCTCAGGCTTGTGACTGGTGGATGCAGACAAGGGTACCTTCTGTGTAATGAGCTGGAGGTGGAAGAGGCTCCTGAGAGCAAGTCCTTCCCTTGGCTCAGGTGTGTGGATCAGATATGGAAGCAGGAGCCTCGCCAAGCACGGTACCAGAGGGAAATGAGCGATGGTGATCTGACATAGAGGCATAAGGACGGGGAGGAGAAGGAAGGTGGGGTGGGGGGTGGGGGAGGGGAAGCATAGACCAGCCTTGGGCCAGAACCAAGGGCTTTGCTGCAGGCTCCCCAACCCCTAAGGTCTTTTCATATGGGATACGTTTTATCATGGGCCCCTGGAGGTTCCGAGCTCTTGTTTCTGGGGACTGGAGACTGGAGAGCAACAAGCAATGCGGAATCATGGCATGAAGACAGAAGACCTGGGTTCAAATCCTTGTCGTCCACTCACCTGCCTCAGTCTCCTCATCTACGAAACGGGCTTCATATTTTCACTCCCAGCCTTTCTCACCCAGTCACATTCTGCAGCTGAGCTTGTGGCAAGTGCTAACCCTGGTATTTGCCCTTTAACTGTGGGGTTCCAGTGTCTTTCTCAGTTGGATGAGTACTCGGCACTCACCCATGGGCTTAGAGTGAGAACGGAAAAGGTGGTATGTTCTATAGTTACCTACGTCACCTATATCATCTATATATCTATATATCTATATCTGTCTCCTCCATCACTATCGCTACCTATAGCATTTATACCAGGTATATACCTTAGGACCCAGCATAGATCGACGCCCAGTCTCATTTCACTTGAAGGGTTCCTTCCCTTACAGTTTCTTCCCCTGGTGCCATTGTGGGGAGAGGTAGAGGAGGGTCTGAGGGCATCCATTGCCTTCCTGGAAGAATGGAGCCACTTCCTAGAGCAGGGACAGGGGTGGTGGCTTCCTGGGCAGCTCCTTGCTCCTCAGCTGTGACTTGAAAGAGTTAAGTCGTTCTATATGCTGACAGGCCAGGAGACAGGTTTTAATTAACCCTGCTTCTGCTGCAACAGAGACAGATGACCTTGGTGACATCGGCCAGCTGGGCCTAGAGTTTGGGGCTCTGAGGGGGTGGGTGAGAGGAAACAGTCTCCCAGAAGGTCTAGAAACAGGGCCAACTTCAATTGCTATCCCAACCATCACCCATCACCTGGTATTTGCAAAGGGCTCTGTACCAGACATGGTGCTGGATAAGACAGGCCGGCAGGCACTATTGCTACACTATTGATAATAAAAACCATGAGAACGTGGTCAGTGCACAGTTCTTTGTAGAAACCTTTGGGGCTACATGCATTTCAGATACTGAAATTTTTCCAGATTTTAGAAACGTAATTTTTATCTATTACGGAGCACTCCGACATATTCATATTTCAGGAGCAAAAAACATATGAACGGTTCCAGCAAATGAGATAAATAAAGACCATAAGTAGCTCCAAGGTCATTTCAGTTCAGGTTTTGCTGCCAAATACTTTTTAAAAAGCTTTAGGTTTTCATAACTTTGGGGATGTCGGAACTGCGAAGGGCTGAGTGGCTGTCCACTTATTGAGCCCTGTGCAGGCACGGGGCCAAGCACCTTCACTGAATTAATAGGTTAAATCTTTGAACAGTCCTATGATGTTGATTCTATTTTTCTTATTCCAACTTTACAGAAGAAGAAATTCAGGCACAGAGAGGTTAAATAACTTGGCTAAGGACACACAGCTAGTAAGTGGCAGAGCCTGGACCCAAACTCAGGTCCATCTGGCTCCAAAGCCTACTGCTGCCACGTAGTTTACAATCTAATGTAAACCGTATGTCGGGGGGAGGGGGCATTAACAAAGAGATCATTAGGACATGATGGAGGAAGCGCCAGAACAGGGGCGTCCAGGTCCTGAGGCCTGGAGGAGGGGCCTAACCCAGCTTAGGGGGTGGGAGGGATGACCCAGAGGAGATGGCATCTGCTGGAGGCCTGAGGGGGTGAGTAGGCACTAGCCAGGCCTTGGTGGAGAAGGGAAAAGAATTTCGAGCAAAGGGAGCAGCAGTTGCAAAGGCTTGGAGGAGAGAGAGTATTTAAAGTCAGGGGAGAGAAAGGAGCTGTAGCCTGGAAGAGAAAACTGAGTAGGGGCCCTAGAGGTCAGGAAACGCTGCTGGCCTTGGGGACCTGAGGGTAATGCTGTTTCTGAATGGCTCACCCAGCCCCTTCCCCTGTGATCCGGTGACCGGAGAAGTTCAGATCTTCCTGTTCTCTGGCCCAGAGGAAACTCAGGGACTATTTCCCCCATGCACAGGGGTTTGAGTCTGCAGCACCAGCTCCTTTAAGGGCTGGGTGGGCTGGAGCCTCAACAGGCACGCACGGGAGAGGCTGGGGTGAGAAGCGGATCAGACCTCCCCATGTCAGGACTCCCTCAATGCCAGGGCCACCTCCTCACTCCCTAACCGCTCGGATCCAGCCCTCACCAGGCAGGCAAACCCTCTGAGTGCTGAGAATGCACATGCTGCCTCTGTCCCTGAGACAGGCCCCAGCCTGACAGATGAAATCTTGATCAGGATGATTTGTATTTGGGGGCGCGCGGGCGCGTGCACATCTGGAGCCAAGGCGGCAGACGACATTCCCGCAAGCGTGGCTCATGCATAGTCCACGCCGGTGCCCGTCACACTTTGCAGTCATCGATTATTTATATGCGAAGCAACGAAAGCCTCGTAAATAATGAAAGGCCTGTGTCCCAGCTGCTTCTTCCACGTCCCTCCTCCTGGCCCAGGTGAGGAGATGGGCTCTGCCAGGCCTTGGCATGCGAACACTACCCTTGTCACACCAGAATCCGAGCCCTTCCTAAGAAGAAGGCGTGTGTGGCACAGGAGTGTGTGTGTGTGTGTGCGCGCGCGCGCGCGCGCGTATTCATGTGTGTACTTGTGTACTCACTTGCACACCATAGAAAGGGTCTGCACACACAGACTGGGAAGCTGGGGTCGTCTACACTGCAGACTCTGCAGAAAGGCTCTAATTGACAGAGAGAGGGAAGCCTCGTGTTATATTAAACATGAGCGGAGAAAACATCGGACATATCCTAGTTAAATCCAGCTCTAACCTCACCTCTGGGGCTGTTCATTTGGAGTGTACCAGTGTCTGACGCAGGAGGGGAAACTGTTTTAGGCAGTTAGTTCTTCCCTGTGTTAGCCCTTTAGATCCACAGCAGGTCTCAGAGACAGAGAAATCCTCCAGTCAACCTTGGCCCCTAAACCCTGTGATCGGCAGACTGCTTCCAGGTGTTGAGAGAGCATGTTTGGGGTTCAGGGAGGTGGAGACAGGGCGAGTGCACAGGTGTTTTCAGGTGGGGTGAAGGCCCAGGGGTGATGAAAAGACTTACATACACCCAATTCCTCACCACGCATTAAACGTGTGACGACAGCTTCTACCACCGAGAAACTTCCATCTTCAAGGCTTCTTACCTCCGTACCTCCAACCCACAGCCACCGTTTAAAGCAGGCATAATTAATGTGCCACTTTGCAGAGATGCTCAGTGGGATTGAGTGATTTGCACAAAGTCGCAGAGCTAGTGAATAGCAGAGCCTGGGCCTGTCGAAAGCTCCTCTCTGTCCATTGCTTCTCCATTAAGGAGTTGTCTATCGTCTGGCTAGTGCTGGGCCAGACATGGACGTCTATATCCTGAAAGGGTGACCATTTTCCCCTTGACTATTGAAAGAGGGAAGTGTAGGGACTATACCGAATGGGACATTGAATTTAAAAAATGCTCAACATGACGTTCAATGAAAAATAATGCTCATCCCTGGTTGAAAAAAATCACTAGAAGAGCTTTAAATTTTTTTTTAATTAAAGCTTTTATTTTGACATAATTGTAGATACGCGGAGTTGTAAGAAATAATACAGAGACGCCCTGCGTGCCTTCTCTCGGTTTCCCTCAATTTCTCCCAGTGTTAACGTATTTCAAAACCGCAGCACAATGTCACGCCAGGAAATGGACATAAAAATAATACACCAATCTTATTCAGATGTCTTCGGTTTCACATGAACTAATGTGTGCGCGCGCGTGCGTTTATGCAGTTTTGTCATATGTGTAGGTTTTCGGATCCCCCTCCGGCCATGACACAGGACAGTCCCGCGGGCACGGGGGTCCTCGTGCTGCTCTTTTGTAACCGCATCCACCGCCGACCTCATCCCAACCCCGTCCCTGACACCTGGAAGCTGCTATCTGTTCTGTCTCTATAATTTTGTCATTTGGAGAATGTTGTATCAGTGGACGCGACGCGGTGTGTAACCTTTTGGGACTGGCGTTTTCCCTCATTTTCCCTGGCAATCCGTGTTAGTCGTTGGACGTGTCCCCAGCTCGTTCCTTTCTGTTGCTGGGCACGGTTCCATGGTGTGGATGTACCACAGTGTGTTTAACCGTTCACCTGGAGAAAGATACCTGGGTGGTTTCCAGTTTGGGGCCATTACAAATAAAACTGCTATTCGGGGAGCTTGTTAAAAACTCAGCTGAGCAGACCCCGCCCTTGATGGTTCTGACTCACGTGAAAGTGAGTCTGGGTTGAGACTGCGTAAAAACGTTTGTTCGGTCACTGACCGCGGTGGGGCGTGAATGTGTCGCTGCCAGAATAGGGTTTGGTTGTCACGGAATCCTCGCCGTACCTCGAAAGCGTAAAACAGAAATATTTTTGTATTAAATTAAGATATGCACACTGTATGTAAAGTTCCAGATTTCTTTGGGATGACTTTTATCTTCTTTGAATAGACAGACAATTTGGTTTTGGGGAGAAGGTTCTGATCTGGATTTTGGAGGATATGTGTCCCAACACTCTCTCTTTGTGATGTGCTGTTAATCTCATTATTGACTCACTATGGGCCTCAGTTTCTCCATGTGCAGGCTGAGACCATGTTTCACTCCTGTAGCTATCCGAGATAGAAAAAAGCAATTGTGGCTAGGATATTCTTGGGGTTCCTCCAGCACGAAGACTGGGGGTTCATCTGAAGGGGGGGTGCTGAGCATCTGGGTCTTAGGCACCTGTAAATTGGAAAGGCCGGAAGTGTCCCTGGAGCAGCTGGTCCCTGCTGCCTGCGTCCCTCTGCAGCCCATGGAGCTCAGACTGCTCAGATGTGAGCTTGCCACTTGCAGCTCACGCCCCAACCTCTGTCCCTGGATCTTAGAGAAAAGACAACTTCGGGATGAACTAATGAGGCCAAATTGCACACCACCTCCTCCCCTCCTCCCCACCTCACATGGCGGCCCCTTGCCCACTTCTCTCACTCCCCTTGGCGCTCCCTTGGGAAAGGCAGTCAGACTCTCTCTCTGCTTCCATACCAAGGCTGGAATTATTTAATGCCAAATCAGTAAAAGTGTCAGCAGCTCGCAGCTTAACTGCTAAGAGGAATGATTCATAACCCCATGCCAGGCACCGAATATTTCCTCCCCATCCCTGCGGCCCACCCCTCGAGAGAAAGGAGATAAATTACTGTCATTGCTTTTTATGGTACATGTAATCAGGTAGCAACATGGAGACTTGACTCATCCCAAAGTCGTTTACAATGAATTATTCATTTGGCTGAAGAAGTCTTTCAATTGGACGGGGGCAAATAGCCTCCCTACGCTCTGGCTTTGGGGTGCCCTCTCCATAGCTAGGGAGGGAATCTTGGGCCTGGAAGATCCAGTTCCCCTTGGCAACCACTGGACCTCGGAATCCTGGAGTGTGAGTCGGGGGAGAGAGAAGGTGTCTGAGCCGCAGGAAGCCATTTACCTAACCTGATTCTGGAGGATACCCCTAGGGTATGGAAGTATCTGTTCTGTTCACATCCCTCCCACTTTCCTTCCTCCCTCATTCCTTCTTTCCCTTTTTTATTTCTTTTTATAAATATTTATTAAATCACTACCAATATGTGTCATATCAGCCAGGATATGGTAGATTATGGTGCAGTAACAAACACTCCCCCCACAGACACAATTTCAGTGGAATCAGATCACAGGGAGTATTTCTCACTCGAGTTACTTGTCATCAAAGGTCATCTGGGGGGTTCAGCTCTATGTCAATCTCACTTTGGGAAGCAGACGATGGAGCAGCCACCATCTAGAACATTGCTGTCACATGTACCTCCTCTTAAAACTTCCATTCAGAAATGGCGCATGTCACTTCTACTCCCGTTTCATGGGCCAAAGCAAGTCCCATGGCCATATCTAACCTCAGTTGGGTAGGAAAGTGTCACCTCACCTTGTGCCTTGAAAGGAAGAGAAAAGGAATACTTGTGAATGCTCCTGATGAGCATCTCACAGGCGCTGGCAGGCCTGGAAGAATGCAATGAAAAAGGGTCATAGTCTTTTTTTCTCCATGAGTTCACGGTCTCGTGCAAGAGGCAGATGGAAGAGACAGATGCACAGGGGCCTCAGTGCCAGGAAAGGTCTTCCTGGACCTCACGGGAGGCGGGATGATGTGGGTCTGACCCGTTGGGGCTCTTCGCTGTGGGCAACGATACTCATTTCTCTGAGCTTCAGTTTCTCCTTCCTTCCCTTGGGAGTGATGATGGGGACATAGTCACACCCTACACCCAGGGTGGTTGTGAGAAATGCATGATGTAATGTCTGTAGAAGCCTTTGGGAGGTGAGGCGCCGGCATCGTTTGTTATGAATTCATTTACACTTTTTTTTTTTTTAGAATAACAACATCTAGTTGTTTACTGTGGGTACATTCAGTTCCTGAGCATGTGCCTCTCAATCAAGGCTCAACCTGGTGGGCTTGGCTTGCTAGGAGCTCTCTAAGGGGCTGCCCCCAGGTCCCCGAAGACAGAGCAATTACCCAGAAAAGCTTTAGTGTGGCCTGGGGGTGGGGGCTGCCTCCTGCAGGAGGAGCTTGGGGCTGGAAAGCAGCATGAGGATGGTGAACACGGAGCTCACCTAGCGTGCTCGTCGGCTGGCAAGGCTCCAAGGCCCAGGTGCAGCTTTCTCTCAGCCCCAGACCCTGGGGCTTTCGTTCTCTTAACACATGTATCGAGTGCCCACGGGTGCGAGCATTGCGCCGGGACTGAGGAAACAGGCGAGACAGACCAGCTTTCTGTTCTCGTGGTGCTTGCATTTCAGCGGCGGGAACGGTTTTCTTAAAACAAGACACAGAAGGCAAATCCGCTTGCCTTGCTGGACACACTGTATGTGATGGCTGGAACCCTGGCCACCACACTGAGGATAGCCAGCTCAGAGTGAGAGACGTCAGGGCCCTGGATAACACCAACGAAGCTCAAACTTCACCTGACCTCAGATTGTCTTGTTCTGTGAATGTTCTTGTTCCCTTACGTGGTGAAGCCATTTGGAATGGGTCTGCTGTTATTTGCAACTCGACTCATCCCAATGGATATGATTTTAGATGGCGGTAAACTGCCATGCAGGTGGGTCCCTTCCAGGTATCTATTTATTCGGAAGGTGGGTGCCATTTTGGTTTTCATTACACACCAGGTTTGGGGACAATTATACAACATTACATAGCATGGGTTAAGGAATAGGCTTTATTGAGCAAAGAGAAAATTGACAAGGTGGGGCCAACAAACAAAATATGTGAAGGCAAAGGGGTCAGATGCTAGTGGTAGGACTTCAGCTGAACTGGGAATGTAGCCTCGTATTGTTCTCCCTGTATCCAACACTTTTCCCGAACCATCATTTCTTATGCTCTCATGGACCCTGTAAATCTTGCTTCCTTCTTTGCTATGGCCACCGGGCAGCTCCGAGTTGGATATATGGTACTTCTCACTTGCTCTCAGGACCTTATGTTATGCATGTTTGTGTTCCCCCTTGGCCTAACATTATCTTATTTTCCCTTTGCTCCAAGTCCCTCATTCATCGTTTTTACTTGTTGGGTCTCTGTATATTTCTGTAAATTCCATCCGTTTGTCTTTAGAGTCAAACAACCCATCTTCATTCTACTTCAGTTAACCCATCCATCCCCTGAAGCTTCACTTAGAACTTCCCTGAGGATGGTGGCCGCTAAGTAACTCTTGAGCGTCTCTCCAGGCATCTGGCAGACTGAGGAAGAACCCAAGAAGTCCCCTTCCTCTGCAACTTCAAGGAGATATTTATTGGCCACCATTTGGCTACATTTTAGCTGTCAATCCCAACATTTGTCAACCTTACTCTCCCTTCCTTGGTCTGGGGGAGCATGCTGTTTCCACTCTAGTGTCCCAAATGCCAGGCCTACACAAGGGAGTGGAAAATCCTTTGAAATTCCCAATAAATAAATAAAAATAACTTTGAGGGCTGGTCACCATGGAGACCAAAGGCTTGGTTAGTCGTCATGGAGACTCTTGTTAAGCTCTCTGCCTGAAATGATGGGCATCGCTGAGAGAGAAAGGCCAGGAGATGGGGAGATAGGACCAGAGGGTGAGAGCTGGGCACCAGCAGATTTCTAGAGGAAGGTCAAGTGCAGGGACAGAGTACATGTGTGTTGGGGGGCAGGTAGGGAGAAGCACAGGGGAGAGCACGCTGTTTCCTGGAACTTTCTTTCCTGGTAAGCTGCCAGTCTGACATCTACATTATTCCAAGAGGCTCCTGATCCCTTTGACTCCTATGCCCCGTGCCCCTAGGCTGGGAGGGGAACCAGGCCTCCTGCCTTGGCAAGGCTGCCAGGAAGTCTCCATGACAACACCAACCCCAACCTGTGGGAGCAGAGCCCTTGGCTGGGACCTCCAAGGAGTTGCCTGGGTAACCAGGCTCCGTTGCCCCACTTCCCCACCAACCAAGCCCACTCAGCCTTTCCCTCAATTAGCAATGGGAGTGTGAGTGGACAGGGTCACCATGGAGACCTGCTTTCCACTCACTGCCCCCTTTCTGGAGCACTTGCCTCAAGATGGATGTTGGGAGGGGATCTTGGGGTGAGATCCTTGTCTGGCTAGAGATGAGGGGTCTACTTGGTGAGAAATGACCGAGACTCTTCTGGCCAAAGAAGAAGGTGGCTCTGTGGTGGCCACTCATACCTTGGTTTTTCAAGAAGTGTCACGTGGGGTCATTTAGGGGTCTAAGGGAGGAGGAGCTGGCTTGGGTCTCAGCCCAGCCCTCTCCTATTCTACCCAGGCAGATGCTAAACGACCACCCCTTCCAGCCCCGCCCCCCGCTGGATGTTCTGGGCTCAGTGGTGTGTGGTTTGCCTGGAGTATGAGGTCAAGATATTTCACATCCCTAGGCCCAGAGGACCTGTGTCTCAGCAGAAGGGCACTCAGGTGGTTAATGAGTATTTATTTCCCAGCTGAGGAGACAGTTACATGATTAGTTGTTATTTTATCTCGCTAATGAAAATACATAAAAAACAAAACGGCCAATTAGCAAGGCCATTCATTCTTCAGGTCTTGACTGTTTCGTTTTGGAGAGAGCCATTCTCCGGGTACTGGGCTGGCCCCACAGTCAACTGCGGGCTGCCCTCCGAGGTCCCTTCGCTTCACCCCTGCCCTTGCGCCCCCTGCCATGCTCGCTTTGTTTCTAGCCACGGCTCATCGCTCATTGGCATCCGTCACCTTCTCCTCTCCTTTCCTTTCCTGGCCACCTCCTTCTCTCGCTTTCAATAGAATGTCGCGTTTTCTCCCCTTCTCCCCCAACCAGAATTCCTCACTGTCTTCACCTCATTTGAATGTTAGTTCTAATCCCTCCTCTTCCAAGAAGCCCACCCTGACAGGAATGGGTAGGGACAGCTAAGAATGATCACTTGCTACCGGTTCGACCAAGATTCCAGGAAGCCACCTACCTCCTCAACACTTATCGTCTGGAAAAAACTGGAAGAATCCACCTACCCCTGCAAATGGTCAGAAATGCGAGTTTTGAGCCCCAACGCTGGTGGCTCTGGGGTCTGCCTTGAGCCTGGATCTCTTACAGACGCCTACAGCATCCAGCCCGCTGTGAGTGCACAAGTGGGTTAGTGAAGTGATCAGGCTTTTCTTACAGTGGGTGAAATCCGCTGCTTACAAATAAATGAGATTGATATATTCTATGTTTATGGCCTATTGAGTTAAAGGGAGATTGGCAGAGAGGAGAGAAAAGGCAGTTGGGGAGGGGGTGCTAAAAGGGACCCCCAACTGTCCCTGGCGAGCCTGGTGACCAGTAAGTAGGACTCGATGTTGCAGTTTAACCAGTTCCCTACAAACAAGGATGCTTCTTCCCAGTGAGGTGGGAGTATGACCTCCCACAGCGTAAAAAACGAAATGGGAACCTGGCAGCCACAATAGCCCCAGCTCTACCCTTACACGTGCAACCTACAAGGTGGATGCTATCATCGCCATTTTATAGGTGAATAAGCCAAGGCTCAGAGAAAAGGTAGTAGTATATCCACAAGGAGGCTGTAAGCCAGAGTGGCTTAGAGTATGGAATCTGCTGGCGTCATTCACTCTGCTTAGCTTTGAATTTCTGCTTTGATACTTACTGGCTGTGACACAGTCTCAACCTCAGTCTTCTTGTCTTATCATAAATGGGCTTATGATTATTTAACAGGGTTGCTGTAAGAAGTAAATGAGGGAAATGCATATCAGAAGGACTGAGCGTGGCACTTTGTACATAGCGAGAAGTCAAAAATGGTAGCTATTATCGTGTGTCTCTTGGGCAGATCTCATTCTGTTTTTCCATCCACCCATCAGTCAATCAATCCATCAGACTTTGATTGTCAAACACCTGGCACACAAGTGATTAAGAAATAATTCTTGCAACAAAGGGCTTCACAAGCTAATAAGGGTAACAGACACACACACTCTATGTGAGGACTGTGAGAGAGGTTCGAACAGAGCCTGTGGCAAGGGATGGGGGTGGGTTTGAGGAGCGGACGGCCAATTCTACTTACAGAGGAGGGGGAGGGCCAGAGGCTGGAGAGCTGACCTCAGAAGGTGAAGGTTGGGAGGTTCCTCTGATGTGGGAAGCCTTTCCATCCGGAAATGTGCGGCCAAGCCCACCTCACCTTCCTGGCCTTCCTACTTTACCTGTTCCAAGAAGCTCCCTTGGGTACCGGAGGTGGCTCCTTAATTATGCAAGCAGCTCATTCCGCCCTTCACAGTCTGCAGTGCAGTGTGGCCTGGCCACGGCCTCAGTGTGTGTGCTGCAAGCACCAGATGCCTCCTGAAGTCTTCTCAGTTCAAGATTGATGAGGAGGGGCAAGGGTCCTCCAAAGACTGCCTTCTTCTCTCCATCTCCTACGTGATGTCCTGGCTTCCAAAAGGCTTTGAGTGCTTCGGTCCATTGCCATGAGCAAACTCCATTACCTGCAAGCACAGGGACTGAGTTTATGAACTCCCAACCAGAACACATGGTCTGGTTCGTGATTTGGTAATAAAACAGAATAGGAGGATTGCCATGCAAATTGTAAACTAGTAGGTGGAGGGTTGTACCCAAGTAGCGTGGTCGAAGGGACTGAAGGATGTGGGCCCTCAGCAGCAGAAGCAGCAACAACGCACACACACCCTCCTCCCCGCTTAGCTCCCAATGCCTGGCATTTCACCCTCAGACACTTACTACTTTGTTTACCATTTATGCATACTGTCAAGCCACCACGCACACGGGAACGCCTTCGACGAGTGTCTATGAGCTCCTCCCAAGGGCCAGGCCCTGGGCTAGGCACAGAGGGCCCGAAAGGAACAAAACTCAAGCCCTTGGCTGGAGGCAGAAGCCTCACAAACGGGCAAACAAACATAACAAGGCTTGAAGTGAGGGACATTGTTGAGGTGGCTCCTGAGCTGGGTGCCGATGCTTGAGTAGGAGCCCACTTAGCAAAGGGGGTGCGGTGACAGAGGGGCTTGTTTCAGTTAAAGGCGAGGCCTGGGTAAAGGTGCAGTAGGAGGTCAAAAGCACATGGTTCGTTCAGCTGCACCCCTGGGTGCAGATATCATAGAAACCCTCCTGAGAGCATGCGCAGTGGAGTGGGGAGGGGCTTGGTAGTGGATGGAAAGAGCCCTAAGCCCTGCATAGCATGAGGGTGTGGGGGCCACTTTCCTGGGCTCAGCAGGAGGGTCAAGGCCAGGAGGAGGGAAGGGAAGGAAATATCACCGTGAAGCACTTACTTTATACCACGTGCCAGAGTTGACCCTTTATACCTCTTATGACAAAATGCACCTGTTTTCTCTCTGCCCTTTATTCAGGGGTATTTATCCTCAGTTGCCCTCAGCTGGCTGATTAGCTCCCTACAGGGTTTGGAAGTTCTATTTCTTCTATTTTTATTAAAACAGCTATTCAGTCTCCGCATATTGAAAGTGCTTAATAAGTGACACCTTTTGTTGCAATATGGGGCTCTGGTAGGGTTTCCAGGAAGTGTGCCTTTGGTATTCACGCTTCCCCAAAATGTCCTTGGGACACCCCAGGGGACAGGTGTTCTCATGGGAATCTGGGGCTTTGGGTCCTAGTCATGGGAGCGTGGGTGAGTCCTCATCTGTGAGATGGCGATGGAGCATCTGGTGACTTCTGAGGCTCTTTGAAGTGGGGGCCTCTGTAGCGGCCCCCCTGCATCCTCACATGTCAGCTCATCTGCAATGCCCTGTCCTGTTTTTCCTCCCTGGCCACCAGTGCTATCCTGGGAAATCGTTACTTGGGGGCAACCTCTGGATCGGTAAGCAGGTTCTTTTAATAAGTTCGTCAGACTGCAGGAAGCCTACTCTGTCTGTGTGAGCGCGTCCAGCCACTGCCCTCAGTCTCTGTGTATCCTGCAGGTATTCCAGAAACAATTTGCATCAGCCCAAAGTGGCCACCCTGCACGCCTATGGGAAGGAGTTTGGGCTTCTACTCTCTGCTGAGTACAGGGGGGAGGGAATAGGGAAGAGGAAGGGGAGTAAGTGAATGTGTGAGTAAATAAACAAATGTGCTAGTCAGCATAGAACAGATTATGCCACATAACAAATCCACCCCAAACTTAAGGCTTATCCCAGCAAAGGTTTATTTCTCATATGATATGTCCAGTGTGGCTTCGAGAAGATGAAGGATGCTCTTCCCAGCACAGTCACTCAAAGGGCCCAGGCTGATGGAGGCTCCATCATCTTGGGGCTGCAACATCTGGAATTGAGGTCCCCCTGGAGGCCACGGCAGGGGACGAGAGAAGCGAAGGTTGCATACTGGCTCTCGAATGTTTCAGCCTCGAATAGTCATGTTACTTTCACTTATAGTCTTTTGGCCAGAACGAGAAACGTAGCCCTTCTTGCCTGCAAGGTGTCCGGAAATGTGCAGAAGGTAGATTTTTGGCAGCCTGTACAAACCTCTCTGCCACGGTGATGGCGCGAGTGGAGGGGGGGAAAGAACACCTGAGTGAGGAAGTGAATGAGGTGAGGAGCAAAGGGACGGAAGAGGGAAGGGCCTGAGTGCTTGCGTCCCAGCCCGAGAGCCCTCTCAGGCCAGGCGAGTGTCCCAAGGTCCTTGGCCGTGATACGGAGCCACCCCTCCCCTGGGGGCTGTGCAAGCCGAAGTCTACCTGTCACCTCCAGGAGTGCCTTTCAGAAATTCATTTGGAGAGTGAGAGACAAGCCGGGCCCAAGGGGGCTGTATCTCTGTGTCTTTGTCCTTGGGACGCTGAGAAAGGAGAAGGGGAGGAGAAGAAGGAGGGGCGGCAGGCGGGCCAGGCCAGGCTGTGGAGAGCAATTCCCGAGCATGGGAAGTTGCTTTCTCTGTGTGCTGGGCTTTGCAGCTCAGCCGCCCCACTGCCCAGGGCGGTGGGGCCGAGCTGCAGGCCAGGCTGGTATCGCTCTGGGGCGGGGGCTTAGGGAGAGGGGTGAACTGCGGAAGGCTGCCCCGTGCCAGGCTGCTACACTTAGAGCAGAACCGATGAGCCATTTCGTCCTTGCATTCCCTGGCTGTCTTAGCTGGGGACCACCCCTACCCATGACAGAACCTGAGCTAAGGACTCGAGTGCAGGTAGTTGAGTTAGGAAGCACAGGTGAGGGGGGAGAGGAGAGAGAGGCAGAGAGGGAGGACAAGCCACGTTAGGGTGCCGTTCGGAGGTTGCTGCTGTGGGCCCCAGGTGTGATTCCACAGGGACTCCTCGAGGTGGAATGCCTCCTGGACTGCCCCGTCTGAGAAACAGGAAGTCTGAGCAGTTATCCACGGGTTCCCTTGTCCATCATCTGAGGGTTGCCTTGACTTCTGGGCGGGATCTGCCTGAGAAGGTCTTCGACCTGCAGTGCATTCAGGAGGGGGCTGCCAGCCCCAGGCCTCTGAAATCTCCCGAACCGTCCTGTACAGTTGCAGCTACCGTCAGAGGTGGGTTCTGGGAGGTGGCGCTGGGTACGGGAGGCATGCGCCATACAGGGTGTTGCGTGTGACCTGCTTATCGGGTGGTGCTGGGGGCAGGCAGCTGCGGAGGACTGGGGTCCAGCACTCCTCGGACTGATGCCAGTCCCACCGACACCTACTCCTGCAGGCCACGAGCTCCCGAGAACAGAGAACATACCTTTTACATTCCCAGTTCCCAGTGTCCTGCCCAGAGCCCAGCATGGGGTTCAGGAAATATATGTCGTGGAGAAAACCAAATCCTTGCGTGGGGCAGAGGTCAGGGTGCGTGCAGCTCCTTGGCCCTTGGGCGGTCTTCCTCCTGCTTGCCTGCTCAGAGAGCCCCTTGGGGTTTAGCTCCTGTTCCACCTCTGGCTCTGGGTCTCTCAAAGGGCTAATGCTCAGTTTACCTTGACACGATCGAGATGTACCGGAAGCTGGTGCTGGAGCGGAAAGGGCCTAGGAGCCCCTGAAAAGGTGCAGGCATTGTCTGTGATTTTTGTTTTCTGTCCTGGGTCTCCCCTTCTTTGATAATTCCCCCGGCAGCCCCCTTTTGGAGAATTGCTCTTTCCCCTCTCTTCCCTCACTCCATGTGCTTCTGGAGGGGCTGCCAATCACATTATCTTATGACCATGTGACCCAACCATAGCCACAGTGATTGACCCAGGAATGGGCACATGACTCAAGCTGGGCCAATCAGATTCCTTCCCTGGGACTTTAGACTGGGAAGGAGATTCCCGGATGAGGCGGCCACCCAAATAGAGGGTAACAGGAGAACAAGCTCCTGGTGGTCAGCCGCAGGTGTCTGGTGGCCTGCTGTGCCTGGATGGACCCAGTCCGGGGCCCTGTTCTCCTGTGGGGAGTCCCCACCGGGGCAGCCTTCTTCCCAGGCTGCTGGTGGCCACCTCAGGACCCTCAGGCCTTTTCAGTATGCCGTCGTGATTGGCTGCCTGTTCTAATTTAGGCAGCCTGGCCATCATAAACAAAGTCTGACTGCTTTGCAGGTAGAAAGGTTAGATTTGCATGAAGTGGCCTGTGTAAATCCCACTGCTTTTCTGGTACCGTAGCTCGCCTCTGACGTCACAAGTGGGGTTTTGACTCCCACCCTACTGTCCAGAGTCCTCTGGCCTTTTCTGGCATCTTCCTCCCTCTAGACCAACGCTGACCAGTTGCAGTGTAATGCGAGCCACATAAGCAATTAAAAATTTTCTAACAGCCACATTAAAAAACGTAAAGGAAACATGAAATTCATTTAAATGTATTTTCTTCAATCCAGTGTATCCAAAATATTATTCCAACATGTAATTGATGTAAAAAAATTACTAATGAGATACTTAACATTCTATTTTTTTTACACAGTCTTTACAGGGTGTGTCAATCTGGACCCGCCACATCTCAAGTGCTCAACGGGCATGTGCGGCTGGTGGCCGCTATGCTGGACAGTGCAGCTTTAGATTACTGCCTGCTCCAGGGAAAAAGCCTGCTGCCTGCAAAAGTGTCCGTGATTTTGGTCTTTTCATTTCCGCTCAGGCTCTCATTTGCACTAAAATGCTATTATGTGTTTGCTAGTTTGGATCTGGGATCGGATCTTGGCCGTTAGCCCACAGGCCTGAGGATATGCAAGGTCCAAAGCCAGAAACTCCTCACCCCTGTGGTAGGCAGAAGGGAGACACGGAGGATGGGGCGGGTGCAGCTGGGGTGGCGGTGGGGGTGGGAGGTGTTGTTTGTTTTTAACTTTTTTGGAGGAATAATTTTAGATTTACAGGGAAGTTACAAAGATGGTAGAGACAGTTACCCTATACCATTCACTCAGCTTCCTCTAGTGATAACGCGATATATGATTATAGTACATTTATCAAAACCAAGATATTAATGTTGGTATGGTTGGTTCACTAAACTTCAAACGTTGTTCAGATTTCATCAGTTTTTCTACTGATGTCGTTTTTCTGTTTCAGGACCAAATCTAGGATGCCACATTGCATTTAGGAGCATTGATTTTCAGTAAATAAATACATCTATCTATCTATCTATCTATCTATCTATCTATCTATCTATCTATCTATCATTATCTATCATCTATCTATCTATCATCTATCTATCTACCCATCAATCATTAGCTATCTAGTTATAAAACACCTTTATTGAGGTATATTTGACATACAATGAATTGCACACATATAAAATAAACATTTTGACAAGTCTGACATATGGATACAAAGTGAAACCATCGCGATAGGTTATTTTAGCTGAACCATTAAGTAACAAGTAGCAACACTGTTTTAAATACTTTCCAAGAGCACACACATTTAGCCCTTATAACAACTTATGATCCAGTTATTGCTGCTATTTTTTCACTCCCTGGTACAGAGTTGGGCCCCTACACCTTCTGCCCCGTGACTTGGCAGGAGTGCCCTCTAGAGTAAGGGAGGTATATTTACCACCTGCTGTGAACTGAATTTGTCTCTCCCCCTGCCAAATCCATATGTTGAAACTCTAATCCCCAATGTGACTATCTTTGGTGATAGGTCTTTTAAGGAGGTGACTTAAAGTTAAATGAAGGTCTTTTAAGGAGGTGACTTAAAGTTAGGTCTTTTAAGGAGGTGACTTAAAGTTAAATGAAGGTGGGGGTTGGGGTGGGAGGTGTTGTTTATTCTTAACCTTTTGGGGGGAATAATTTTAGATGTACAGAAAAGTTACAAAGATGGTACAGAGAGTTCCTATATGCCATTCACCCGGTTTCCTGGGTGGGGGTCTAATCCAAGAGGACTGTGGTCCTTATAAGAAGAAGACGAGATACCAAGGGTACGTGTGCACAGAGGAAGGGCCATGGGCGGACACAGAGAGAAGGTCACTGTCGGCAAACCAACCAGAAACCAATTCTGCTGGCACATTAATCTTGGACTTCCAGCCTCTGGCACTATGAGAAAATAAGTTTCTGCTGTTTAAACCACCTGGTCTATGGTTTTCTGTTGTGGCGGCCCCAGCAGACTCATGCGCCACCCCATTGATATAGGGCTTGGCCATGTGACTTGCCTTGGCCAGTGATGTGTTGGTGAGGTGCTGCTTTAGTGTGGTTGTGGTGTGCTTGGTGTATTTGGCTTGCCCTCCTATGCTCCTGTGACTCTCTATCTGAGACAGACCCAGAAAGGCGCTGGTCCATGGAGAATGAGGAGACACATGAATCTGATTTGAACCCAACCCATGGCTTGGAGCCAAGATTGGCTAATCCCAACTAAGCCCAGCAGAACCTCAGCCGACCCACAAAGGAAATGAATTTAGAGGTTGTAAGCCACTACGACTTTGAGATTGTTTGTTACGCAGTCCACACTGATGAGTTGAGATACTACTGCTAACTCACATTTTCTCAGCGAGAAAAGTGAGGCCCAGAGAGGTTGAGGAGCTTGCCCAATGTCATACAGCTAGTTTGTGGCACATCCGGGACATGAATCCAGGCAGCCTGGCTTCAGTGTCCATTCTCATAACCACTATATTTTAATGGTCTTTATATGGTCACGGTTCTCCACCATCCTTTGATTGGGTGATTTAATAAATTCCTTCTTTGACTTGTTAATTCATCAAACCCTTACACCAAGTAGCCTCTCCCTTAGTTTCCCTTATAACATCCTTATCTTCTTCTTAGCAGTTATCAGTATTTGTCAATAACACATGCCTATTTCTATGCCGATTGGTCTGTCTCTTTTGCTAGACTTTAAGCTCTACAAGGGACTATGTTATTTTTGTTCTCGCTCTATGCCCACCAATAACAGCCAATAACTGCTTGTTAAATAAAAATGAGTTAGTCGTTAAATGCCAGGCCTGGCTGCATTTGGGGAACGCAGAAATAAGGCACATTACCTGCCCTCCGAGAGTTCTTAGTCAGGTGAGGGAGAGAGACGCCAGATGGCATGGGGGGAGCTGGGGGGCGAGTGAGGTGTAGACAGCAGTGGCACAAAGGTGGATCATTCATTCTGCTGTCAGGGGGTGTATCACAGAAGTTTTCACAGAGGCAATAAATAATTTGGGTTTGCAGGATGAGTGGAGAAATTCTCTGACGCACAAGAGAAGGCAATCCCTGGAGGAGAGAACAGCCAAAGAAAGGTGTGGGGGTGTAAGCGCATGGGGGGTGCTGGACCCTGTAGGTCATTCAGATTGGCTGGAATGGAGGGTGTGCAGGGGAACTGTCTGAAGCCTTGCAGGAGGAGTGGGCAGGGGTCCAATTCCCAAACGCCATGTGGAGGAGCTTGGACTCTACCTGAAGGCCATGGGGAGCTCTCAGTTGCTTGATCCTAGAGGTGTTTGAGCCGACACCACTGGCCCTTTGGTGAGATCGTGTAAAGAGTATTTATGCATCAGAAGAGAGTAAAGGCAAAGATTCTGTCTAGCTATGAGATCTGCTGACTGGCCTGACTCGGTGCCCAGAGCAGGCAGCGGACAGGGGTGGGGAAGCAACTGGATGGCTGTAACAGAAGTTAACTGAGCCAGAGGAAGGGACCAGTAGGGCAGATATTTAAAAGAAAGGTGACAGAGCCTACCAAAAAAACAGAAAAGAGTGCATGAAAGAGAGAGCTGAGTGAGAGGCTGTTCCAAGTGTAAGCAAGGGGTTGAGTATAACCCCCTTGGTACTGAGTCTGGGTGGAGCTCAATAAATGGTTATTATTGTTGGGATCATTGATGATACCGAAGAATGTATCTGGTAAGGTCTGGACATGGGGATTTGGGAATCGATAGTGAATGACTGATGGTTCTTATGCATTTCGGACTGGGAAGCAGGTGACCTGCGATCTAATTAATGGTAGAGCAGTAACTACATCCACGTTATCTATTTTTAACAATTCACATTGTTATGTAACCATCGCCACTATCCGTTTCCAGAACTTTTCATCACCCAACAGAAACTCCCTATCCATTAAACGGTAGCTGCCTCTTGTCCGCTCCCCTCAGCCCCCGGAAGCTGCTATTCTTTCTGTCACTATGGATTTGCCTATTCTAGATCTTTCAAATAAATGGAATTATGCAATATTTGTCCTTTTGTGTCTAGGTGTCTGGCTTATTCCACTGAACGCAATGTTTTCGAGGTTTATTCACATTGTAGCACAGATCAGAACTTCATTCCTTTTCATGGCTGAATAACATTCCATCATGTGGCAAATTCACGGTTTGCTTATCCGTTCATCTGTTGGTGAGCACTGGGTCATTTCCCTGTTTGGGCCGTTACCAATAATGCTTCTGCGATCATTCACGTACAAGTGTCTGCTGGAGTCCCTGTTTTTGATTCTTTTGGGTACCCCTCTTGAAGTGGAATTGCTGGATAACTATGGTTTGCCACCAATTTTCCGCGTGACTTTGATTAAGTCACTTTCACTCTTCGGAGCTACTTATTTCCTCATATCTTTAAAACGTAGGGTTCTTTTGATTTTGTTAGGTTTTAAAAGATAGGAATGCAGGTGACCCACTGAAAGATAAAAACAAAATGTGTGTGGAGGGCTGAGGGGGGCGCCTCGGTGGGGCGCCTCCAATTACAGGGGTAGGACTGGTGACCAGAGAGGAGCGAGCAAAGAAAGCAGACGGGGAGCGTTGGTGGAGAGTGGAAGAATGGATTTCCTGGGGTCCGGAGGAAGGCTAGCAATAAGGACGGGAGAGAGAAGTAATCAATAGCCTGCCCCACGGAGTGCTCAGAACAAGGTGTTCATTTGATTTGATGAGATGGGGTTGGGACTCAGCATAAAATCCAGGGCCAGAGCCAGAGGTCTCATCCTCCGGCAAGCAGGAATTGTGTGGCAGGAATGAAGGTCACAGGCTGCCGATGGGGACAGGTGGGGGCTTGGAAGGGAAGCTGGAGCAACTGTTGGGTGTCTCAAGGTCAAGGTGAAGAAATAAATGGACTGTTAAGTCAACTTTTCATTAACAAGGCTCACAAGGAAATGGGCATTCATGATAGATGTACATATTACTTTATTCATACGGGCCCCACTCGGTCCACATAAGATTGAAGAAGGACAGAGCTGGACGTCAGATAATCAACACTGTATTTTTTGGATGTGGGAAAAAATTCTAAGTAAGTATGGTGTGATAAGCCCCCTTTGTTAATGTTTTATAATGATTACTCACTGAGCCGCTCCTGACCTGGTATTATCTCATTAATCTTCACACCAACATAAAAGGGGTTGGTTACCAGTTTTAGATAACCATTTAACAGATTACCCGTTTTACAGATGGGGAAACTGAGGCTTGGAAGGTGAAGTGACACCACACTGGAAGAGGAACAGAGAGGGGGTTTAAACTCAACCTTCCTAGTTCTGAAGCACGTGCTCAGAACCTCTGTGCTTTGAAATCCCCTTTTGGCTCCTTCTCTTACTTGAAGAAAATTCAAATAACGTGGGAGGCAAGGCCGCCTGAAGGCCAGGGAGCGGACATGATGGTCCCCGGGCTCCACCCCCGGGGCCTGACGTCTCCTCCACTAGAGTCGTCTCCATGGGTCTGTGCGGGGTGCAGGGATGCAAGCAGGACCGAATGGGGGGTGAGCAGAGCTGGGTGACCCTGAGCAAGTTGCTTGCCCTTTCTGAGCCTCCACGGCCTCGCTGTAATCTGGAGATAATGACACCTCCCTTTCAGTGCTGCTCTGAGGATCTGGCCAGTTGGGGTAGTGATGAGTTTCCTGAATAGCCAGACCTGGAGCAGAAGAGGGGGTGTCGGCACTGGCCACACCGCATGGCAGGGCTCAGTTACACCATTGTCCTGCTCGGTCTCTGTGGGTTCAATGGGCCCCTCACGGGCTTTCAGAGACCCCTGAGGGAGGCCGATTAGGGAAGTTTATAGGAAGATTCTGGACAAATCCTTGGCCAATCAGCACCTCTCGTGTGTGTGTGTGTGCATGTGGGTGTGTGTGAGTCAGGGTGTGAGTGTATGAGTGTATGGGTCGTGTGGTGTGTTTGTGGGGAAGAGGTGTATGAGTGTGTGTGTGTCAGTGTGTATGCGTGTATCGTGTGTGTGTAATACAAAGAATGTGTGTGTGTGCTGTGGTTGTGGTGTGTGGGTGCGTGGTGTATGGATGGCGTGTGGGGTATGAGGATGTGTGTGTGTGTGTGTGTGTGTGTGTGTGTGTGTGTGAGTGTGTGGATGGGTATAAGGGTGAATAAAGGTATGTGAGATATGTGTCTCTGTGTGTGTGGGTACCTGGCTCCCCTGCTTGCCCAATGTCCAACCCGGGCCTCCCCAGGCAGCACCTTGACCACTAGGAGATGTGCCAACAGCAGCCAGGATGCATCTCCCACCCCCTCCCCTGCCCCCACACTCTCTTCCTCCTCCCCTATACCAACCCTTCCCCAGATGGGGAGTCACTACACTCCTAACTGGTCCATAGGTAGCTGGACCTAACTGCAAGGTTTACAAGTCTCATGGTCCCCTAGGGTCAGGACAGTGGTGATACTTGAAAGAATTCACAAGCAATTTGGCGAGGCACTGACCACTCTGAATGGGGACAGTTTTTTTTTTCCTCCCTAAAGACCCAGCTATAATCATCTCTAGAAGGACGAGATCCAGGAAATTCTGGCATCAGGGCAGCGAGATTCTGCTTCTCTTACTAGGAACAATGATTCTTACTTATTGCATAAGCGAGAGCCGCTTTGCTCTGTGCCAGGCACTGTGCCAAGGAGTTTGTATGGATCGTCTCACGGAATCCCCACACAATCCTTTGAAGTAGGTACTATTATTATTATTCCCATTATATAGGTGGGAAAGCTGAGTCCAGATGGGGTTATGTCCCTTACCCCAGGTCACATAGCTAGTAAGGTCCAGAGCTCAGATTTAATCCTAGGTGCTCTGCACTCTTCCATTTCCCTTAATGCTCCCATTTATGCTCTGGGAAAGCCACTGGGGTAGGGTGGGGACTGCCTTAGAAGGTGGCAGCTGCAGTCCTCTAGGCTTCCTGCAATAAAGTGCCCTGTACTTTGAGTACAAATCATATTTCCAACCTAGACGCCTCCGAAGGTCGCCAGTAATCAACCTGTCAGCAGGCCATCTTTAGCAGCGACCATAATCAGAGACCCAAGACAGAAGAGCTCATGGAAATCAAGCTTCCTGCCTGCACCACTGGAGGTGGGCGAGAGGCCAGAAATGGGAACAGGTAACAGGGCTTGGGGATGGGAGCCAAGTGGCAGCTTCAACTCTGAGCTCTGGGTCATTCCTACTCTTGGCAACATTGGCCGAGTTGAACCTCTTGATTTGGGAAAGGTGGCAGCTTGCAAGTTCTGACAGTGTCACATGGATGTGAGCTGGGGGCTCCGCTGGCTAAGAGGCAGACACTCATACACACACATCCCACGTGAGCCTCAAGCTGGTCCCATGTGCTAAGAAGTTTCTCTTATTGTCCCCATTTTCTGGAGGCTCAGATTGGCAAAGGGGCCATAGCTTGCAAGTATTCACATTGGCATTTGGACTTACATCTAGTTTTTTCTTTAAAATATAACAGTATTTTCCACTTGTTGAAATTTTGAAATAAGACTGGGAAATGCTGGTTAAACGGAGATAAAACAGTTTCTTATTTGCAGGACTTTTCAGAGCCTTTAACAAACTGGATTATGTCTCTTCGTGGGTGGAGGGATGGAAAGCACCCAGAGCCTGGGACCCTGGAGGCTCTGGCCTGAAGAGGATCAGTACCTCATTTCCACTTTAGCATGAGGTGGGCCCTCAGCCCATCAGAGAAATGTGGGCTGGCTTGCTCTCCAAGCCTCCGCTCCCATCTGGATGCAGCTTATAGTGGGGTGAGCTGACACCCAGCTCCACATACGTCACAGGAACCCCTGGAACAAGGCAGGGCGATACCAGTGAGTGTGCAGCTGCCTGTACTGTTTGGGGCTCACTAGCTCACTCGGGTGCAGGTGCATATGCTGATTCACCCCCTGGTCTCACTTCCCACTCCTGCTGCTGTGACAATAGCCTCCCCCTTCCAGATCCCTCTGTACACCTGTACACCTGGGTTCCAGACCTGGCTTCCTCTAAGACGGCTGCTCCGTAGATGCTCTGAGCAGGGCTGGATGGATCGGAATCCTCAGACACCTCCCAGCTCACTCCCTATTCCACAGGCACTCCTCAACCCCATCCCAAGAGTAAACAGGAAATTAATGAGACACATGCGCGCAGTCTGCTGCAGACTCTCAGCACCTCTCCCGGCCGTCAGCACCGCTCCTTATTCTGAGAGCAGGGACCCAGCTTCCTAACTGTGTCCCAAACTAGCCTAAATTGTTTCTCCTTTCTCCTGGCACAGAGCTAGACTACACTTTCCAGCCTTCCTTGTAACCAGGGGGTGGGCCATATGACTGAATCGGCCAGTGGAATGTGGCTAAATGTGATGATCGCCACACCCAGACCTGGCCAGGGGAACCTCCAATGCAATTCCTTTCTCTCTCTTCTTTTTTGCTGGTGAGATGCAGAAGACCCAACGGAGAAGTCCAAGGTTCTAGGAGATGATGGAGAACGAGCCGAAAGGAGCCATTAGAGTAAGAAAACTCTGGGTAGAAATACCAACTCAGCCATGGAAAGCTGTGTGATCTTGGGCAAGTCACTCACCTCCCAGAGCTCAGTTTCCTCATCTATAAACAGGAGATAATGACAGTACCTTCCCTGAAGGATTGTAGGCAATTCTTTGATTTGAAACAACCCTGCAGGGCCCTCCAGCCCCAGAACTCCGGTGAGTATGGCTGGGGCCTCTGTAGTCACTGCGTCACAGCTCAGGTCTTCCTGTTGCCCAACTCGGTTCTCCTTTACAGAAAGGAGGTTCTCCTTCCTTCTGAGTCCTGACTCGAAGACAGTATTTGAAGAGGTGTAGGAAGCTGACTTTAAAATGGGGTTTTCGAGTTGCATTTCTTGCCGGTCGGCTGGTAATGAGGACCCCGTCGCTGGTGGTGGTTGGGGTACAGATAGGGCCTGTCGTGCTGCAAGGGTGCAGTTGCTAAAACTGTCTCTGCTGGGGAACTGGGATGGAGGATCCGTGGAAGGGAATGCACTGCTGGATACAGTATCTCCGGCATTCCTTGCTGGATACAGAATCTCAGGCATTCGAGAGCATTGGAGGAAGTAATGATTGTAAGGACCACGGAGTCAGTTAAGTATTGCTGGGGGCTACCCATGCATTGGAGAGGGACTATGAAAGGCTGAGGGTGCTTAATCACACATTTTTACCAAGTGTGAAATCCAGAGAGCGTCCTTGGCAACATATATATCAAGAGACTCTCATTTTCTGCAGCTCAAAGACAGCAAGAGCTGAGGATCGGGCCCGGAACTTAATTATAAGTGGAGCTACAGAGAAGGTTGAAGTCTCGATTCTGGCACGCCTGTTATTCCAAGGTCAGAGCCCTGACTGGAAAGAGTGAGATGCTAATACATGGCATACGGATGGAGACATCTGGGTTGATGCATTAGAAAATCTCAAATCTCTAAATCCTTCTAAACCCTCTAGGCCTGCAGAAGCAGCCCATTCCTCCTTGTCAAAGACAGGTGCTTCCCTTTGCTCCTCTGACTTGCAAGGCAATATGTTTCTCCACCTCCCGTTCTGGCCACTAAACCTCAGTAATTAGAGTCAAGTTACAATGTAATCCAGTTATGCTAAGGGAAGAAAGGAGCTATATGCCAAGCAGGCTGCAGGATCCAGCCAACACGTACTGGCAGAAATCAGAATACTTATGGGATTAGACCGTGAGGCTGCTGGGATCAAAGGCAATGCAACATGGTGTTGGGTAGGGAGACTTCATCACTATGGGAACACCCTTCCAGCATATGGGATTCAGCAGCCTGGCAAGGACCCCGGGACACGGCGCTAACGTCGAGGTCAGGATGGCTCTTGGAAGCTTAGGAAAAGCAAGGGCTCACACTCAGTGAACGAGAAATGCCAGCACTGCTGTGGCAGATGTTGAAGGAAGACAACAAAGGACTCAGAGAAGTGGACATGCTGAAATGAACATACTAGGTAAATGCCGGAAAATGCTTCTGCTGATTGCGTTCCACGAGAAGGCTCAGAAGACAGTCCCTCTGCCAAAAGAATAAGGAAAGCACCGGTGAGGGAGACACGGCATGGTTGAAAAGCTCCCTGGTGGCTGTTCTCCAGAAGCCAAAGCTGACAGCACAAGATGCTGTGACAGAACTGGGCTCCCCGATATCAGGAGGGATGATGGGATCTCGAAATAATAGAGGCACGGTGGTGGAACCTGAACATCATAAGCGAGGTGGGCAAAATTACTACAATGAGCAAGAGGGTCCGAGGGGCAAGTAGGAAACCTGGCCCGCGGAAAGCTGTAAACACAGTTAATAGCAGAACACAGTGTCCTGGGGCAAGATCAGTGGGCAGCCAAAAGGCGCTATGGAATTTCTGCAGCTCGTAGAATCCAAGGGCAGGTGCCCAGAAGGCTGAAGCAGCTGCCCCAATAAAAGGCCATAATCCCATACTCAGTTCTCGGACCTGAACTAGTGCTCAGACCCAGAACCGTTCAGTGAAGGAGAGGCTGGATCCCCAAGAAGAAGGAGCCTGCAACACCATGGCACGTGTATGTGGTAACAATTACCCTGGTCCTTCTGCAAAGGGACCTATGGCCATTTACTTAGGTAACTGTATTTTGGGGGAAAAGGAATAACCAGACATTTCCAAGACTATTGAAAACAGAGTCCAAGGTGACATTGATATGTAAAGATCCAAAGTATCATCATGATCTCTTGTTAGAGTAAGGGCAGATGGGAACCAGAAAATAAATAGAATCCTGGCCCAAGCTCTGGCCATAGTGGATCCACTGAGCCCATGAACCCACCTGGTGCCCTGGTTCCTGAATGTGGAATTCGGATGGACACATATAGTTGACAGGACTTCTACATGTTCCTCGGGCTGAAGGCTAAAAAAACTATTGTCGTGGGAGGCCAAATGGAAGCCTCCGAAGCTGCCTCCATTCTGGCCAAGTGACAAAGTAAGTAAGTAAGTAAGTAAGCAAGTAAGTAAGTAAGTAAGTAAGTAAGTTAACTAACTAACTAACTAACTAACTAACTAACTAACTAACTAATTAACTAACAAAAAAAACAACATCACACCCCAGGGGGAATGGCAGAGATTAGTGTGATCTTTAAAGACCTAAGATGCCAGGGTAGCGACCCTCTTCTTTTTATTATTAATTTCATTAGTGTGGCCTCTATGAAAAACCAGGTGAACTGTAGAAGGCGGGAGTAGACTCCCGTAAGAGCAACAGAGAGGTAGCCTCAATGGCAGCTGCTGTGCTATGTACCGTATCTCTTCTAGGGCAGATCAATGGCCTCAGGTACACGGTATGCAGCCGCTGACCTGGCGAACGCATTTCTTCTCCATTTCTATCAGGAAAGGTGATCAGAAGCAGTTTGCATTCACGCGGGGTGGACGACAGCACATATGGACAGGTCTGCCTTCTGATCACTTTGCCACCCTCTGTCCTAATATAGTGTAAAAGAGTGGGTCTCCACTGAGACATTTGGCCACGTCTGAAGTTATTTTTGGTTGTTACCACTGAGGGCAGGGTATAGGTTAGGGATGCTGCTGGCATTCGAGGGAGAGGTTAAGGATGCTGATAAACATCCACAGGACAGCCCCCACAGCAAAGAATTATTTGGTACAAAATGGGAATCGTGCTGTGGTTGAGAAAGCCTGGACTAAAGGGATCTGGACTACCCCATCATTCCAGAGAATACCACTCTGTCTGTTATGTCAGTGACAACATGCTAATCAGTGTGGACGAGAAAGAAGTGGCAAGGACTTTGGAGGCCTTGATAAGACAGAAGGAGGGGACTATATCTCAGTGAAGCTTTTAGGTGCACCGCGGTTTGGGGCATGCCAGGACGTCCCCTCCAAAGGAGAGGACAAATTTTTACATCTCATACCTCCCACACACCAGAAGGAAACACAACATCCGACAGGCCTTTTTAGGTTCTTTAAGCAACATATTCCACACTTAGTGAATACTGCTCCAACCCATTTCACCAAGTGACATGGAAGGCTGCCAGCTTTGGGAGGCACCCAAGGCAGAAAAGAGTCTTTGGTAGTTCCAAGCTGCCATACAAGCACTCCCACCACTTGGGTCATGTGACTCGGCAGACTCTGATAACAGATGCGTCTGTGGTGGGAAAAGACACGAGTAGTTTATGGCAAGCCCCAACAGGAGAATGACAACAGGGGTCCCTGGAGTTCTGGAATAAGTCCATGCCATCTGCAATAGAACAGTACACACTGCTCGAGAAATAGCTTTAGTATTCCTCTGGGTCTTGATAGAGCCCGGGCACCCGATCAGCCTAGCGAAGACAGCTTAGAGGTGACACCCTGTGAGGATGGAGAGCCATCCTCCGGAACACGGTACACCTTCCCGATGAGTGACCATGAGATGGTGCTGTGAACTCAGGGGCTAGAATCTATGAGTCTGGCGTCTAAGGGGTGCAAGTATGAGTAGCCTCACTGTCACTCTCAGTCAGTGACTCACTCGGGAAACTTATGTTTTCTGTCCCTACTGTGTTGAGCTCCATGTGCCATGGTTCCCAGATGGGGAACACATTCACCACATCACAGAGTAAGAGTTCCATTCAGCTTTAGCCCACATCTGCCTCCTGGTCCTTCAGATGCCTCGTACCGAAAGACCAGCAGACAAGAAGAGGAGCAGAAGTAATTGACCCTTATCCACTGGCAGGAAAAGGTAGGTTTGCTGTTACATGAGGAGGGTGGGGAGGAGATCAATTCTGGTACGTAAGCGATCCATCGGGTTTTCTCTTGGTATTCCCTTGTCCATTTTTGACAGTAAGTAGACAGGTGCAGCAGTCATGAACTGTGAAGGTCATGGCGACCAGGGCCCCAGAGCAGTTAGAGAAGAGTCTGGGTCATCCCTGGACCAGCAGAGGTGTTAGCTGAGGTGGAGGGGAATCTAAGATGGGCAGGAGAGGAGGGAGAACGTGGGTATCAGGCGCGGCCTCGGGTCCAGCTGCAGCGGCAGACAAGCTGTAATTCTGCCCACTAGCCATCTTCTTTTAAGATTTTTTTAGGGAAAGAGACCAACCAGAATCCTAGAAGAACTACCCCTAGCTGGGCAGACTTACTATATAGAGCACGTGGGTCCCAGTGGAACAAGGGGTGGGCTGTAGCGGATGCTGTGCTGACCCATACAGATGTCCCATTGAGGATCACAGCATTTGTCCCCCAGCTGCTGGCAATGTTGGCTGCCGATGGCCTTTCTTTCAGAATTGCTGCCGATGGTCCCACCCTCTGCCAAAGGAAGTTGTCTCTCCCAAGATTATGCTCCCTCTTCAGGGCAGCCTGGATTCAATGACTGGTCAGTGCAGGAGTGCAAACGTTTGACCCCTTTGCTTTGATTTGGGGCAGCTTCCAAAAGACACCCAACTCTAGATCTCCCTGTGGAATCGGCTGAGGCCCATGTTGCATGCAACTGCATCTCACTTGACTGTCTCCCTCTGCTGAATTGTGCTTCCCTCACCCCCTCAAATTGCTGTTAATGAGGGTTCTCCCCTGCAAACCTCCTGCATGCAAATCTCTGCCTCAGAGTTTGTTTCCTGGGGAAGCCCACCTAAGACACTGTGGATGGTGAGGTCCAGGGATTGTGTTTTTTCCCAGCCTAATGGTTTAAAGGGAAGCCACCTAGGGCTGAGCTAGGTCACGGTGCTGCTCTTCCTTCCATACCAGGCCCAGGAGAGGTCCACAGGAATCTCTGGATTGTCCCATCTCCTGCATTCCCTCTGTGGATTTAGAAATAAGCACAGAATTCTGGAGAATGACAGGGAGGAGGTATAAGAGCTAAAGATAAAAAAAGTATAGCACAATAGGCAGGTGGGAAATTTGGGGATGACTACTTAGTAGCACATAGACACCCCAAATATGAGCATTCAGTCTCACAAAGCAGGTATAGTAGGAGAGTTTTGTTTTTGCTTATAAAAAGAATCACCCCAAGACTTATTTACAGAAGATGATGCTAGTGCATTTAATATGTAATAAATCTACGAACATGTAATCAAATAATAGGAACGGGTTTAGAGATGGTGTGGTTAACAGGCATTATTCTCTTGATGAAGGCTCACGGGAATCCTGTAAGGATGAAACTATCATGCTCTCCATCTTACACGAGGGGAGACTGAGGCTCAGAGAGTTTAAGTGACGGACCACAATCACACACTAAGCAGCAGATCCAAACTAAAGACAGTACGGTGGTAACGGGGAGCCCTATACTTTTGGGACCCCACACAGGAGGTCATGACCTTTCTGCACTACCCTTGTCCATCTTACATCATCTAGGTGTGTGCTGGTCCTGCCCAAAGTCCAGTGTGTGGGACTAGTGCAGGGGCCACGAAGCAGACTTCCGGCCAAGGTCCCTGTCTCCCTCTGCCCCTCCATTCCCGCCACTGTGTCTCCCCACCCGCTGTGCTCACACTTGCTCAGACCTGGCTGTTAGCCTCAGATGTGGCCTCAGGAAGTCCCCTGTCTCCCACTTCACCAATGTTGTCTTGGTGCCAAGAGCTCGAAGGGATCCCATTCTCATAATAAGTTCAAAATGGACGTCCATGTCGTCCCAGCCCATAGGGGTGGAGTCAATGGCTTTTTCCCCTGTGTCCCTTTGGCAGACAACCCCTTGGAGCTCAGTTTTCTTACCTGCAAAATGGGCATAACGACATCTTCCTCTGGAGCGTACTGTATTAAATTAGAGGACACATAAAAGACTGTTTAAAAATGTTGGCTCTTCCCGGTCTGTCTTTCTCCCTGTATTCTTGGCTCCCGGGTTCTCCTTATGCATGCTTCACATGTCCCCAGATTGAGGCGATCTTCATTTACATTTCAGAAGAAAGGCCAGACTTCAGGTCTAAATCTAATATCTTCGCAGTTTCCCAGGAAGGGGGCCTGTGGTCCCTCTGCTGGCAGTCTGCTCCCACTCGGCGGCGGCTGTGAGGCTAAGCGGCCTCTCTCCAGCCTCTCCTCTCCCTCCCCTTTGTCTGTGCCCTTTCCTAAGCTCCTTTGGTCTCCCAGACCTCAGCCCTCTGCCGCTGTTCCGTAATCGCCTGCAACTCAATTGCCTCCTGGTTTCCAGTGCACAGTCCATTGTTGCTACGTTTGATTAAATTTCCAGGCTCTTTTCAAGTGTATTTCCCCCGGCTCTCTTGGCTCGCTTGGAGCCAGAGGGAGCAGAGGTGGCTGAATCTCTGGGGATGGCTGGCTGGAAAATCGGGAGACGATGGGGGAATTGGAGGAGAATGGCCAACCCCACTCGGAGGGTGGTACCCCAGTGCATTCCTGCTGCTGTTATCCACTTTGTAGACAGGGCGCTGAGCTGACCCATCGTCATGGATCCTCTTTCTCCAATTTCTGCCCACTCACTATCATGCCAGGCCCTTTTATTCCCTTCCCAACTCCATCCTCTTGTTCTACTCAAGTCCTGGTTCCTATAAACACTCTGGCAGCATAAGGCTCGTCCAGGCCAGTCTGCGGTTGTCTCCCTCACCCGCCCTGAGATCGCTGGAGCAGGGAGGTGCTCACCTATCCGTCTCTGCTCTTGGCTCCCCAGAGTCGGGCCTGTCTCGGTCTCTCTTCCACGTGACGTTCTCTCCAGCCAGTATGTGCAAGAGCGGGCCGTCCTCATTCTGCTGGCATGTGGCTTATAGGCATGGCCATACGAGCTCCCTCCATGTGCCAGCCCAGGAGGGTGGCTTCATGATTGCGAAAGCCAAGGACTGTGCTCAATGGCCTGTCTTGGCCCCTTTTCATTAGCCTTGTCTTTTGTTGTCCTTGACCAGCAGTCTTCACAGAGACTGGTTTCTCTGGCCAGAGTCTACAAGGTCGGCCAATAGGGAGTGTGTCTGTGTATGTGTGTACACGCGTGTGTGTGTCTGTGTGTGTGTGTCTGTGTGTGTACATGCTGGCTTGGGGAGTGTTTGGGGACTAGGAACCCAGAAATAGCATATCTGATATGTGCCTGGGAGCTGCAGGGTGCTGGGCTCCGGCCTCGGTTTCCATGGTAATGGGCAGCCTCCTTCTGCAGTCTGCTTCTCTCTGGACCAGCTGACAATCACGGGGCCAATGGCTTTGGGCCAGAAACAGAGGATGAGAGGGGTCTCCATCAGACCCTCTACCGATATCTTGGAGAAGAGACCTTCGGGTAACTGTTCCTCTCACTGCGCTACGAACTTTTCCAGGGGCCCCCGGTACCCTCTCCCACTTGTGGCAGAGTGGACTCTTCCATCAGTAAGGTGTGTGACAACATCTGGGTGGCAGCGGGGTCCAGGTGGTAGCAGCTATCTTGTGAATTCAACTCAAGCATTAAGCAGATTCAGATCCTTAATTTCTTGATCTGCTACGTACATGATCTTGATCTTTAATTTATATAAATTATCTGCCTTGCTCTACAGGCCAGCCATTTGAAGTGGTAGTATTATTATTCCTATTTTGTAGGTATGAGAATCGAGGCTCAGAGGACTTGCTTAGGGTCACATGGCTAGTAAGGGGGTGAAGCTAGAACCAGAACTCAAGGAAAGTGAGGTAGAGTAACTAAGAGCATGATCTGCAGAGACAGGCAGAGTTGGTTTCAAATCTTGACTGTTTCACTTATTAGCTGGCTGATTTTGGCAAAGATAGAGGTCCGCTGATGGCTGAGACCGGTACTCGCTGGGGCCCAGGATCTGACGTACAAGTTCAGATGCTTCATGTTCTCAGTTCACTCTCAAGGGAGCTTGTACCAACCAAAGTCCCCAGAGTTGGATGTGTTCATGTGACTAAATTCTGGCTGATGAAAAGTAAGCAGAAACGATACCTTGGATTTTCAGGAAGTCTTTTTAAAAGAGAGAGGGCTGTCCTTTTTGTCTCTTTTCTCTCTTCCTCCTTCCAGCTGCCAAAATATAGTTGCGATGGATGGAGCACCAGCAGCCATCTTGGACTGAGAGGTGACCTTAAAGAAACAAAGAAAGATCCTGGATCCCTGGTGACTTCATGGAAAGACCCTACCAGCCCTGTACGGTCTGCATCTGGACTTCTGTTCACGAGAGTATAAACCCTTGTGGGTTTGAGCCATTAGTTCATAGTGATTGGATACTTGCAACTGAATGTATTCTTATCTAATACACCAGGTGACCAATTTACAGTGAGAAAAAACCCTTCCAATGACTCTGACCCCTACTTACCCACCATGGGCTGTGTATTCCCCTAGAAATTGTCACTGAGTGTAGAACTGGCAGAGTCACACCTGGGAGGTGTATGAATCTGGGCAGGGATGGACCTGGAGTACACTCCTTGCCCCTAGCAGGGCCTACCTCTCTCCTGAGCGACCAGGATGCTCGCACTGCCAAACTCAGTGATCCTCCTTCTCTCCAGGATGGCACAGAAGGAACACTCTTTGCAGATAAGCGGGTCACAGCATGGCTGGTTAGACTTGATGCCCCAACACCATGAGGAACTTTCGGACGTGCTCCTCGGCCTGAGAGCCACTCTGCCCTCCATTTGGATGCAGGAGACACTTAGCCTCCTTTTTCTCTGTGACACCGACCCATCATCTTTGAAGACGGTTCATACACCTGTTCTAGGTTGTTTAATATTAATGCTGCTGACTTTGAAGGGTGACATGTACTGGCCTCAGGCCCAAGGTCAGCGGGTGATGGTGGGCAGGATTGGCAGCTTCCTTCCAGAACATTCAACTCATTAGACCCTGTCACAGTCACCTGGCTGGGTTAGGCTGCATTGCACGCTCCCTCTTCTACTCTGGCTGCTCCTCTCTGAAGTTCAAGGCTTTGAGTTCTGACTTGCAAATTCCCAGGTATGAAATGCCAAACCTCTCCTCTGCCTTTTTGACTCTAGCTTTCTCTAGTGCACGTGGGGAAGAGAAATTCAGTGTCATATTTTGATAATGTCATCTCAGGAATTTTATAAGCACTGGAAGGAACGCCATCAGCATAAGTTGAAAGTGTATTTTCCACCCTGCAAAAATACAGGACTTCACCCATCCACCCATCCATCCACCCACCCAAAAACCCATTCATTCACTGAGCCAACATTTATTTAGGCCTCTGCGTTCCAGGCACTCTGCCAGGCATTGAAAATAGAGAAATAAATAGGAGATGGTTCTTTTTCTCAAGGAGCCCACAGGTACACAGGCAATTACAACAGGAGGTTGTATGTGTGAGGAGAGGGGAGAAGTCAGGAGTCTGTGGGGACACGGGAGGGGCAGCTACTCCAGCCGAAGGTGAGGGAGGTCTTGGAAAACTTCCAACTTAAAGAGATTTTTTTCATCTGAGACCAGAAGGATGAGTGGGAGCTGGTGTGGGAACGTGAGCATGGGAGGGCTACCTGGCAGAGGGACAAACACATGCAAGGGCCTGAGGCCAGAGCCTGGAGTGTTCACTGGGCTGCAGGCAGTTGCATCAGACTGCCTGTAGAAGGGGAGGGAGCAGGAAGTCAGCGGGGCGAGGTGGGCAGGACCCGTGGGGCTGTTCTACCTGAGATGCTAATGGCATCTTCTTCTGAGGTTTCACACGTTTTGGGTGTGATCTTAAAGGATGAGTAGCCTGACCCCACAGCCATTCTACTGCAGGTTTCCAACTTCCAGACCAACTTTGGCTCCAGGACTAGCTCACCCCCAAACTTGCCAATTGTTGGAGGGCTCCCCTCTCCTTGTCTGTCCCAGTGGAGGAAGCAACAGGGGCCACGTGCTCTTTGCTTCTGTGACTGCTCTGAGCCTGGCCTTTTATGAGGCTGGCAGGAAGGACTGCTCAGCTGACTACAGCCATCACAACCAACCCCCTCCCTGTTCGTTTTTCCTCCAGCAGAGTGGCTGATATTTCCTTTGGGTCTCTGGGGTGTGCTCCAGTCTTGAAGGCCTGGAAGTGGCCTGACTTCGGCTGGAAGTAGTGGGGGGCAGCTTTAGGTAGCCAGAATCTCCACCTCCCTCCCCTCCTTTTCTGGGCTGGGGAAACTCCCCTGGGAAACTGGTCATCAGAAGGCCTTGGATCCTCTGGATTGGCTTCACTGAATTGGCCATTATGGCCATACTGGCCGACAAGAGGCTCCTGCAGTAAAGGGTGGACAGCTTAGAACTTATACAAATGCTGGCTCTGACCTTGACCCTGAACAGAGGGGTCCTGAAGACTGGTTTTCCAGCAACTTGAATTAATAAAAGGGCAGAGCATGCATACTACCTCCATGACCAACAAACTACCCAACTCACACAATATACAAACCACACCATAAGCAACACACAATATGCACATACCCCATACTGCACACCCACCAAACCCATGCATACCAACTCATGCCACATGCACTGTGCAACATACACACAGACACAGTGTGTGACCCAAAGACAATGTGCACGGGTGCACACACACACCATGTATAGTGTACACATCATGCAATGCATCCATTGTAATACATACAGAACTTTACAATACAAATCATGATAATAGCTAATATTAATTGGGCACTTACAGTGCCGGGCACTGTTCTAAGAACTTTACATAAATAAACTAGTTTAATCCTCACGACAACCCTAGGAAGTATGTGCTATCGTCCCTATTTTACAGCTGTCACGCTCCAGGGAAGGGCAATGTCCTGTCTCTCCTGTGTGTGTCTCCTGTTACCTTGACAGGACACGTTCTCCTCTGCTGCCAATGACCTGTCAGCCTCTCCCTCCTCCTCCCTTCAGTCCCCCAGGCCTCTTGCTCAGGAGCGGACAGAGTGTCAATGGTCTCTCATCCAGGCCTCCTCTCTCCAACAGGGAGAATGCTGTTGCCACAGCAATGATTCTCTTTGTCCCAGCTCCCCAAGGACACAGCCCGCCCACCAGGACCGTGCTGGCTCCCTGGGCCTCTGTGTCCCTGTAAACCACCCACGGGAGTCCTCCAGCTGTAACTCAGCCCGAGTAGGTGTGGAACCGTCAGAAGCGACAGCAGCCCAGGCTGCTGTGCTGAGCTCCGAGACCCCTCAGTACCGGCTCCTCCCGCCTTCCTGGCCCTGCCCCCTGGCTTCTCCCCAGGCCCAGGCACCTGCCCGCAGATGCGCCCCACACACTAAGGGGTCTGACTCCTTGAAGCTGCTAGCCGGCCCCTCTCCCTCTGCTACCTGCTTTCTGTCTGGGAAAATGCTGGATGTAGGTGTGGGGGCATGTGGGGTCGGGGTCCTGCGGGGGGCATTGGAGCCTCTGGAGACCCCAAGGCAGAGCACTTGGCAGAAGCGATGCTTCAGGGAGGCTGAGGCCTCTGGGCTCCTTTAAGTAGACCTGCCCAGATGAGTTAAGGGTGGTCAGGGGATGAGACCTGGCAGGGTGGGCCGGCCAGTGGCTCCAGGGTTTCCTGATGAGTGGAAATCCCGTCAGTCCTCCAGAAATGGCAGAAGAAAACTGTCACGCTTTCCTCCTGGCCTATGCACTCTCTGTGGATGTGGGTGTGGCCCAGGGCAGGTCGGCCTGTGACCTCTGTGACCTTCGTCTGAGGGAGTGGGAGTTTCTCATTAAACCATTGGTTGGACATTTGTGCTGTTTCCAGGCAGGGAATGTGAACAATACCCCATCCCATCCCCGCCATCTTGTACACAAAATGTAGAATTCGGGATTTTTGAGATTCTGCCTGCGGTGCTCGGGCTCGGTGGCTATTTGGGATAGTGAAGTGGAGGACACCAAATGGAGGGGGCAGCTGCACAGGTCACACCTCCACCCTCCAATGCTCTAACTTGGTGGTTACTCCTGGGGGTGGGGGTGGTAGACGTGGGGAAGTTGCTAGAACTTGGCAGTGAGTGAGGTCCTCGTGAAGCCTCTTTCTGAGTTGGGGGGCGGGGAACTCCGCTTAGCTTTCCCTCTCATCTAACCAAGTGGCAAAGAAAACCCACCCGGCTCCGGCCAGTCTATGATGTCATTTCCATTTTTCTAACTGGCCATGCTATAGGGAGCTGGGAGTGGGGAGGGAGGGAGCCATATGTCTCCTGTGTCCCACAGACCATATTTCTCACCACTCTGAAAAACCTCTCAGGCCCCGCCACCCAGGAACCCCCCCAGGGACCCCACTGCTGCGCCAGCCCCTTCTCTTCCTCTGAGGGGCGCAGAGAGCCTCATTTCCCAGGTTGGGGCTGTTCGGAGAGGCGGGTTCCTCTCTGTCACCCTTTCTCTCTGCTTTCCCGCCTTCTTATCTCTGTCGTTGTTTACATCTGGCCTCTCCGAGGGGAGAAGACAAAGGGGTAAAGAAAACTGGAGGGAGATAACAGAGAATAAGGAGATGGGGGCTCCCCGGGGAAGGGCAGGGGAGAGAGCGGGGAAGGAGGTAAAGAGGTGAAGTTAAGGGGCATCCCTGGGCCGAGGAGTCCCCTCCTCCTCTTTTTTAAATATTTGTTCGAATGTCACCTTCTCAAATGGGCCTCCTCTGTCCTCACTATTTAAAATGACGACCGCTCTTCACCCCACCTCCGACCCCCTAACTCCACTCTGATTTTCTTTCTTTCTTTTTCTCTGCCTGGCCCACACCCTCTTCTAATACACCATCTAATTTCCTTACTTATTATATTTTTTTGGTTATTGTCCATCTCTGTTCCCCCACCCCCACCATTGGAATATATATATATTTTTTCGTTTTTTTTCCATTGGAATATATTTTGTCAGTTGTGTTCACAGACATATCATACCAGGTGCTTAAAGTGACTCACTTGGCAGTCAAGAAGCACGTGCTGGGGAGCGGGGTGGGGGGGAGGTAGATGGGGTAAAAGGGGTCATATTTGTGGTGACAGAAAGAAATCTAACCGTGGGAGGTGAACACACAATGTAAATATATATATGCCTTCCGGTTAAAATGGACAGCTGAAAGGTACTAGATTTCGTTAACCAATGTCACCATAAAAAATAAATTAATTAAAAAAATAAAAAAAGAAACACGCGCTGATCCAATGCATCAGTGAATGGCCTTGGGGCCAGGAACAGGTTAGCCACCCTGCAGAGGGGTGGCTCAGGCCTGCGGTGCTGGAAGTTTCCGATACGTCTCCCCATCGTGTCCGTCTCTGCAGGGGCCTCTGGTAGAGGGGCAGCCTGAGCCCAGGCAGGGGCAGCTGCAGGGCAGTGGGTGATGAAGGGGGCGGGGAGCAGGGGGCGCTGCTCCATCTTCCCAGGGCACTGACCCACTTTCCAGCTGGGGCCGCCTCAGATGCCACGTCCGACTGGACACAGGCTGGGCCAGGCCAGGCCCGAGCAGGCAGTCTCTTGGGACCCTTCCTCTCAGTCTTGGCAGGCTCCAGTCCCAGCTCCAGGGCACCCTGGGGACGCGCATGCTTGACGCCTCGCTCCTGGAGCCGCGATGTCAGCGCCCCAGCCCCTGGTGCCAGCTTCTCAGAAGCCTTCGCCCACGTTCATCTCTGTCCCAGGCACGTCACCTCTGGGGAACCTCTCAGAAGCATCTGTGGAGAGACCCAGCCTCGGGGGGTGCATGTGAGGGGCCTCGCTCCGGCCTCCCGCTCTGCAGCCGCTGGAGCGTCCTCTGGTGCGTGGGCACACCGCCTCCTGCCTACGGGAGGAGGGCAGATGGGCTTCCTGCTTACCGTTGTCCAGTTTTCATCTTTAAGGAGTGCACTGGCCGCGTGGGCCTGGGCCTTCCAACACCCTGGGAGTGTGGATCAGGGACCCTGAAGCACCCAGCCTGAGGGTTCCCAGCAGGCTTCAGACTTAACAGATCCAAACTATTCTTCTTTGTCCCCACCCCAGTCTCGCTGCCGTAGTGAAGGCACCCCCAATTGCCTAGGTCCTCAGCTGCAAAACCCTGGAGTGGTTCTTAATACCTCTCTCACACACATGCGTCTCTCAAGAAGCCCTGTGGCTCTTCCTTCAAAGAAGTACCAGACCCCAGCGACTTCACACCATCACCACCCCCCAGTCCTGATCGGACCCACCATCGTCTCCTGGAGTGCGGCTGTGGCCTCCTAACTGGTCTCTCTGATGCCACCCTTACCTGCCCCAATCTGCTGTTTACCCAGCAGCCAAGGGGGTCCTGCTAAAGCCTAAGTCAGTTATGTCTCTTCTCTGCTCACGGCCCTGCCAAGCCCCTTACCACAGCCCACAGTCCTACGCGGTCAGCTCCCCTCCCGATCTCTGACCTCACCCTATGCCCCTGCCCTCCAGCCGCACTGGCCTCTCTCACCTATTCCTTGAATTTAACTAGGAGGGTTCTGCCTCAGGGCCTTTGTTCTTGTTATGCCCTCAGCCTGGGATGCTCTTCCTCTAGATAGCTGCGTGGCTCACTCCTTCCTTCAGGTCTCCGCTCCAATGTCACCTCCTCAGACAGGCTTTTCTTGATCACACTACATAAACAGTCCCCACCCCATTCCTTTAAACCCTCTCATCTTGGTATATATTTTTTCGTGGCTCTATCCGGCCTTATATTTTATAAATACTCATTGACTCTCTGTCGCAATGTCAACTCCACGAGAACAGGGAGATGGTTTTGTTTGCTGTTTCATTTCCATTGCTTAGAAATGCACAGTCCAACATGGTAGCTATTAGCCACAGGTGGCAATTTAAATGTGAATTAATTAAAATAAACCAAAAATCCAGTTCCTCAGTCACACTAGCCACACTTCAAGTGCCCAGTAGCCACATGTGGCTAGTGGCTGCATATTGGATAATGCAGATAGAACATGTCCTTGGTCACAGAAAGTTCTATTGAGCAGTGCTGGCTTCGAACACAGTAGGTGCTCAGTGAGTAGTTGTTGAATGAATGAATGAATGAATGAAGGGTGCTTTTGAGAACATCATCCTTAAAGGAGAGGGAGGAGTTCCTCCATGTGCTAGACTTTTGGCTGGGAGGTTTGCAAGAACTAACTCAGCTTCGTAACAGGGGCACGAGGCAGCTCTGGACAGCACTGGCTTATGGACGAGGAAACTGGGGCTGAGGCTTACGAAGTCTTAATAGCTTTATTGAGATATACTTCATATATCATAAAATCTACCCATTTAAAGTGTATGAGTCAATGTTTTTTTAGAAGATTCACAGAGTTGTGCAACCCTCACAGCAATTCATTTTAGAATATTTTCACCGCCCCGAAAAAGTATCATTTAGCAGTCACTTCCCATGCAACCATCGATCTATTTTCTGTCTGTATAGCTTTGCCTATTTTGGACATTTCGTGTAAATGAAATTACGCACCGTGTGATTTGTGTGACTGGTTTATTTCATGAGTGCTAGATTTTACAACTTCATGACTTGTATTTAAGTACCCAGTGGTAAAACTACAAATTTTCAAATGCATTAGAAAGGAATAATAGTAATGATAGGTAAGAAGAAAGACCCTGGATGTTGAAGATATTTGTTCCCCCATGTTCATAACAGCGTCATTCACAATAGTTAAAATGTGGAAGCAACCTATGTGTCCATCGACAGATGAATGGGTAAGCAACACGTGGTCTATACATGCAATGGAATACTACTCAGCCTTGAAAAGGAAGGACATGCCGACACATGCTATGGTATGGATGAACCTCGAGGACATTATGCTAAGTGAAATGAGCCAGTCACAAAAAGACAAATACGGTATGATTCCACTTATACGAGGTACCTCGGGGAGTCAAACTCACAGAGACAGAAGCAGACTGGTGGTTGCCAGGGGCTGAGAGAGGGGGGAAGGGGGAGTTAGTGCTTTGTAGGGACAGAGTTTCAGTTTTACCAGATGAAAAGAGTTCTGGAGCTGGGTGGTGGTGATGGTTACGCAACATTATGCATGTCTTTAAAAACAGCTAAGATGGTAAATTTTCTGTTAGGGTAAACTTTATGTTATGTGCATTTTACCACAATGAAAAACTTGGGGGAGAAAAAGTAGGCAGACCTCAGGTCAGGAGTCATGGGGCTTGAGCTCTAGTCCTGATTCTTTAGGTAAGTGTGTGACCCTGTGCAGGACGGCAGCCTCTCTGGGGACATAAACAGGTCTGTCCAAGCAACTACAGTGGCTGCCCTTGTGAGCCCATGCAAGACAACTCCCGGAGCCAGCCTTCGGCAGAGGAGGCTGCCCCGGCAGTGGTCCTCCTGGACTCCTGGAGACATTGGCCTGAAAGTCTCTCTGGTCTCTCGAGCCGGACTCGAGGGGAAGCCATGGTCAGGAGCAATTAATCGGGCTCCCCAAAGATCCACATTCACCAGCAGCATGCCTAACCTCTGTGAACCGCAGGCCCTCATCTGTAAAGTGGGGTAATACACACATCTACAGCAGAGGGCTGCTGAAAACTGAACGCGACAAAGCACGTGGCTGGCCCATGGTGCTCGACAAACCATCTGCGTTCTCTCTTGGGGCAAGAAGGCTTTTTCTGCATGAAGATGCAATGGCTGGAGGAGAGGTGAGTAGAGATGCTCAGGCCTTTCTTCTTACCACCTGGCTCTTCCTTTGAGGTCTGGAGCCATGGCCCCTCCCCCATTCTGTGTTTAGCCCGGAGGCTGCCAGGTGGTGTTGGGGACAGGGCACCATGTGGTGCAGCTAAGTGGGTACAACTACTTATTTATCCTCCCCGTCTGGAACACAGTGGTCTCCTTGTTGGACCGTCTATCTCAGTGGGAAACTTGGCCGAGATTTATCGTCCTATTCTTGCTGGCTGCAGACTGTGGGAAGGCAAAAAAAAAAAAAAAAGTCCTTTCTGAGGCAATAAAACACAAAATGGAACCCAATTTCTCTCCAGAGTAAGAATCGTTACGTTTGACAATGGCTGTAAAGTGTGCAGCAGTGAGGGGTGGGGTTGGCTGCCAGGAGCCTGGGTGGGAGAGGTGGGGCGGCGGTCACCCCTGCAAGACGGAGCAATTGCGCAGTCACCAAGTGGGCCTGGAAGGAGCCAGGGGACCGCGGATGCCACCCCACAGCCCATCTAATGCCCGGGTACCCTTGAGGTCTTCATGTGGATCCCGTGCACATCTGTCAAGCGCCTCCACTGGGCGGGGAGAGGTAAGAAGGCCACCATGCCTGCTGTACCCAGTGCTTTGGAGAGAAAAGAACATACCTGTGCGCAGTTAAGTTAAACTGAATTGAGTGTTACTGAGTTTGGATCTTATTCAGCGGGCAGCGAGAAAACAAGCTTTACCAGTTTGTGTTTAGATTTTTTTGAGCTATAACTTACGAAGTGCTCAAGTCTTGAGTGTACAATTTAATACATATTTCACTTGTACATATCCGTGTAACTACCACCCAGATCAAGACACAGGACACTCATAGCACTCCAGGAAGTTCTCCTTTTCCAATAAACGCTCCTCAAGGTAACTGTCGTAGACAAGTCTTCTTAAATGCCACGTAATGGGAGATACTCAGCATGAACATTTTTGAGTTTTCGCTTCTTTTCCTCCCTTGGTAGAGTTCATCCATGCCGTTGCATGCAGTAGCTCATTATTTTTCATTGCTGCTTATTATTCCATTTTAGGAACAGATCACAATCTATTTATCTACGCTGCTGTGGATGGACATCATGGTTGCTTCAGATTTGGGGCTTTTACTGGTAAAGCTGCAGTGAAAATTCTTGAATGTGCCTTTCAGTGGACATAAGAAAGAGTTTTGTGTAGAGGAGTGACATGATCACATTGGCCTTTTTTTTCTGTTGTCTCTTGTGATAGTTAATTTTATATGTCAACTTGACTGGGCCAAGGGGTGCCCAGCTATTTGGTCAAACATTATTCTCGGCGTGTCTGTGAGAGTGTTTCTGAGATTAACATTTGAGTCAGTAAACCGAGTAGAGCAGGTCAGCCTCCCCAATATGGTGGGCCTCATCTAATCAGGCGAAGGCCTCAATGGAAACAAAAGCATTGACTCTCCAGCGAGGAAGTAGCAACTTCTCCAGCCTGACTGCTTTGAGTCGAGTCGTTGGTCGTTTCCTGCCTTTGGATTTGAACTGAAACATTGGCTCTTCCCGGGTCTTGAACCTGCCGGCTGTTGGACTGGAGCCACACCATCGGCTCTCCTATTTGCAGACCTTGGGACATCTCAGCCTGTAGATTCTCGTGAGCCAATTCCTTATAAAAAATTTCTTTCTATACATACATATGCCGTTGGATCTGTTTCTCTGGAGAATCCTAACACATTCCTCTCACTTTTTATTTGGAAAGATTTCAAATTTGTTGGAAAGTTGAGATAGTAACACAATTGTGGCAAATTGACCAAGTTGACTGTGTTGACAATATCTCCTGTGTCAGTCTCCTTGGAAGTGTCTTCTCACGTTGACCCTGGGCTTGGCCATGTGACTTGCTTTGACCAAAGGGACGGCAGTACGACTGATGTCGGCAGCCGCTTGAAAGAGTGCGTCTTTTCCTCTTCCTCTCTTGGACCTCTGCCACTGCCAAGAGGACACTTGCAGGCTAGCCTGCCTGCAGGATGTGAGAGACTCATGGAGGAGAGGTCGTGGTCACCGTAGACCCGCTGATGACAGATTCATCAATTCGCCCAGTTGATGACCCGCAGGCTTGCATGAAATTATAAATAGCTATTGTTTTAAGTTTGGGGATGGTTAAACAAAAACAACTCGTACAGCAATAAACACGTTTTAACTTTTACCTAGATTCATCTATCATTAACATTTGCTATAGTGGCTTTATTGCTCTTTTTTTCGTCGTTAGTGTCTGTCTCCTAAGGACAAAGCCATCCCTCCTGCATGAATCTACTAGCACAATCACACCAAGACGCTTAAGATGGTTGCAACAATATCATGTAATATCGAGCTTATATTCAAATTCCCCCGGTCACTCCAAAATACCCCTTACGGCTGTTGTATTTATTGTTTTACATCTGGGGTCTGATGGGGATCATTTTTGTACACTGCCCACTTCCACAGTCCTGTCTCTGTCAAGGATGTTCGTAGGCCCGGCTCAGCATCTATCCTCCATGAGGACCGAGGCGGGAAAGCCACACCGTTTGGGTTTCAATTCCTGCATTGTCACTTCCCAGCTGGGTGACTGGGGAACACCGCATCATGTTTCTGGACACCAGGTGCCTTATGTGCAGAATAAGCATGTGACTATCCTCCACCTCGTTGGGTTATTATGAGCATCAAATGAATGACACACGGGGCAGGGGCCTGTATTGTAAGTCACTAGCGCTTTTTGTCGCAGAGACACTCATCATTACTGTTTGCACCTATTGATCAAAGCATTCCTGTCATACACTTCTCCACGAGCTTCCTGAGCAGAAGCTGGTAAAACAGGGTTGGGACTCCTGCTCCGATAATCCACATGTGGACTGAGCGGGGAGGCGTACGGTTTTGGGGAAAGAGCACCTTAGTCCTCGCTTGACCTCTAACTTGCTGCGTGCCTTTGGGCAAGTCCCCTTCTCTCTGGTCCCAATGCTCCCTCTTCCTCCCTCTTCCTCCCTTTTCCCCCTTCCTTCTTTCAATTGTATTGATTGAAGATTCTCCCCCCTCCCATTCTATTTTCGTCCCCATTAATTTGGAAGCTATAATACATGCTATTTCTATTCACTTGTAATTATCCTAGAAAATTTCTCATGCGTATTGAGATTCTAATTGTCATCTATGATTTCTGTCTTCACCCTCCGCCCACACGATTTCAAGACCTTAAAATGCTTTAACTCTGTTTGTCCTGTGTTTCGATTCTCTCTTGTTTGTTTTAACCACACAAATTAAACATTTTAAATGGTCGACGTTTGTTTAAATCACTTACGTTCACCTTTTTCTTTTTTTCCCTCACTATTCTTTTTTCACGTCTCAGACCTTCCTGCTGGGCTCAATTTTCTTTGTTTTTAAAGTTTATTCTTTGGTTGTACACTCTGACAGTTTTTGTTTATTTGAAAATGTCTTTATTTTGTTCTCATTCTTGAAAACTAGTTTCAGAGGTTATAGAATTCTCAGGTGACAGCCTCTCTCTCATCTCCTCTGTTTTTTGAAGGTGTTATTCTGCTGTCTTCTGGCTTCTAGAGTTTCTTTGAGAACCCCTGCCATCAGTCTATTTGACTTTATTTATTTATTTTTTTTAGATAATCTCTCTTTCATCTCTGGCTGCTTTTAAGATTGTCTCTTTGTCTATGATATTCTGCAGTTTCACTGCTGCGTGTTTAGGTGGAGGTCTCTTTTTATTTATTCTGCTTTCTGAATCTGAGGATTGGAGTCTTTGACGGTTCTGGAAAACTCTTAGCTATTTTCTTTTTGAATTTGACTCTCCATTTTTCTAATAGCTCCTTCTGGAACTCTGATGAGACACAGGTTAGATCTTCTCATTTTATCCCCCATGCTTCCTAATCTCTCACATTTTCCATTTTTTTGGTCTCTCTCTGCTGCGTTCTGGGAAAGGTCTTCTTACCTGTTGTCTAGTTTACTGATGCTCTTCTCAGCTGTGTCTTATATTCTGTTTTACCCATTATTTAAGTTTCTCACAATTAATACACTTTTCATTTCTGGACATTTTATTTGATTCTTTTTCAAATCAGCCTTGGAATTTTTTGTAATCTCATTTTCTTTTTTCGTTCTTTGGTACATATTTTTACATTTTAAACCAGCGGTCCCCAACCTTTTTGGCACCAGGGACCAGTGCCCCTATGAGAATCTAATGCCTAATGATCTGAAGTGGAGCCAAGGTGGTGATGCTGGAGCTGGGGAGAGGCTGCAAATACAGATGAAGTTTGGCTTGCTTGCCTGTCGCTCATCTCCTGCTGTGTGGCCCGGTTCTTAACAGGCTGTGAACCGATACCGGTCTGTGGCCTGGGGGCTGGGGAATCTCTGTTTTCAATAGACTGACATATTTATTTATAGTCTATCTCTGACAATTCCAACATCTGCTATCTTTGCAGGTCTAATTATAGACGTTTCTGCTAACTCGTGCTCATGGTGGCTTGTTTCCTCGTATGTTTTGACTTTTTTTTATTGGACATCCATGTTTCTTTCCTTTCTTTCTTTCTTTTTCTTTCTTTCTTTCTTTTTTTTTTTTTTAAGCGAGGCACCCCTTGGTTGACCTCACAGGTTGCAAGGACCTTGTCAGCTTACAATCCCTTATTTTTTTATTTTTTACGCTTACAGCACCTGGTCTTCCTAGGCAGTCTCCCATCCAAGTACCAACCAGGCCCGACCCTGCTTAGCTTTCGCGATCAGACGGGATCGGGCTCGTTCAGGGTGGCATGGCCAGAGATGACCCATGTTTCTTAGGAATTCTTTGAGGCCTGGCTTTGGAGGGTGTTTCTTCAGAGAAGGTTTGTGAATGCTTCCACCGGGTGCCCCTGCCAACGGTGGGCCAGACTTCTGCTGTGGTTCCTTAGGCCGCGTGAGTGGAGTGGATCCCGGCCCCCGACACGAATGAGGGCGAGCTTGCGGTTAGGCATTCTCATGCAGGGGGGATTTTTCTGCCCTGTTTTCTCTTTCCCACCAGAGCCAAGGCAGGATTTTCTTAGTCCATGTTGGGAGGGCCCCACTTTCTGCAGGGGCGGCAAATGTGATGTCCCACCTTGCTCAAGCTCAGACTTTGTCTCCCTAATACAGCCTAACGAAGTCCAGGCTTTGGGTTGACCAGATGCCCCCAGGAAAGTGCCAACGCCCTTCTCTGGAATTGCATTTCTTGTCCCTTCTAACTCCTGCAGGTGTTCTTCACTTTCCCTGGCGCGCGCTGGAAAAAAAAAAAAAAGCAAACAGTTTACCCATCAGTTTTAATTATCCTGTGTTGGGAAGATAACTTGAGATTCGAAGTCAGCCATACGGTCCGGTTTTATTTTTTTCTTCATTCATATGCTTATTCACACGACCAGCATTTCCTGGAGCACCTACCAGGGGCCAAGTTCTGGGTTAGGCAAAGCGGATCCAGAGATGAATCAGACACAGTTCCTGCCCTTGGGATCTCACCATGAAGTAAAAGCCCTTACACAGTGACTGGATGGTGTCGGGAGAAATAATTTGAATTACACAAAAACAACCGCTGCCGTTTATTGAGCATCTCTTCACAGTACAAAGCACTGCACCAAGTACTCCATAGTTATCATTTCAGAGACTTCTCTTGACAACCCCACGAGGGAGGTGGTATTATTAACCCCCTGATGGGGAAACAGAGGCTCAGAGAGGTTAAGTAACTTGCCTGAGGTCACATAGTCGCAAAATCGTAGGGCCATAATTAGAAACTAGGCCACCCGGCTTAGGAGCTGGGATCTTAACCTCTGTGCTGCGGGATGGTCCTCCACCTTCCTATCCTGAAGACAGTTGTTCCCCTCATCCTTAGCTCCTCCCTCAACCACCTAGCCCATCAGCGACTTCTTAACCCTGCTGCGATTCTGGGCCAGATGCATGTGCAGGGCATGCCTCCCAGACTCCCTCCCAGACGGTCCTTAGAAAGACCTCCCCCTTGCCAAGAAGCAGCTCTAGAAAAAGGATATGGCCAGGGGAGCCTCATTCATATTCTCTCCTCTGTCATTTTGGCAGGGACAGTGAGGTCCTTGGGGAGGAGGATGGTGCACCTGGCAAGAGGAGGGGTCTTATGGCATCTTTCACGAGGGTGGGTTTAGCCTAGCAGAGGGGTCGGGCTGGGGTGAGGGGATGCGAGGCGTCTTCAGTAGAGGTTCCCAAAGAATGAGGAGGTGTGGCCTGGAATAGGTGAAGAGTGGGAGGACTGGGTTCCCACCCACAGGAGGTCAGAGCCAGGGCCGCCTTCCAGCTGGGGCTGACTCCTTTGGGCCTATCGGGGGGAGGGGGGTGGTGGAGGATATTCTTTACAACCAGCCTGACCAGTCCTGTGTGTGTGCATATGCACACGCACTCACGTGCACACACACACACACACAAATCTGTGTACTCCCTAAGGAAGGACTGGATGGTCTGAGTCATCTCTGTCCCCAGCACACTTAGCTGAGAGTCTGGTTCTCAGCTATAGATATCTGTTCAACAGATCACAGTTGTGCGTATTAAAATTTTTTAAATTACATATGTTACACCTGAATATATGCTCACTGTGCCATTCAAGCACGAAGGAAGCATATTATGGAGAAAAGGAGAAATTCCCTTCTTTATCCCGCCCCCACCTCACCCCTCACAAAGGTAACCACTGATAGCGATTTGGTGTCTCCTGCCAGATGGTCTTCCAGAATGCACGAATTTGTACCCTCATGGAGCAGACCACCACACACACACCTGCACGCAGCACACACACACACCAGGGTCCACCATGCACGCTTTTACTTTGGCACCCACAGGTCTGGAAGAACCTCCATTCTCCCCCTGTTGCTAGGTCATTCTGCCCACTCTCCACCCCCTCTGAGGCACAGGGCTCACCAAGGACTCTGAGTGGGAAAGAAGAAGCTGCTCCCATTCCCAGCATTCCTCCTCTGACAAGAGGAAGTGGGTGGGGCAGGGGAGGCTAGGGAGGGTGGGAGGGGTCCTCAGAATTGGGGGGGT
>NW_024350927.1:4907523-4958837 GCF_902729225.1 Pteropus medius | reverse complement strand
GAGATGGGGGGAAGGGTGGCGGGAGGGTCCTCAGCTGCATTAGCCACATTTCAAGTGCTCATTCGTCACCCGTGGCTAGTGACTGGCGAATTGGACAATGCGTATATAGACATTTCCAATCAGCACAGAAAGTTCTGTGGGACGACGCAGGGCTAGGGTCCCCAGGCATGCTGGCACCCACCAGTTATCACGAGCTGCCCTGACTCTGTGATAGATGTCTCTGCCTTGGCTTTGTGTTAGTCCCATTGCTGGTGTAACAAACTACCACAAACTTGGCGGCTTCAAACCACACACATTTCTTATCTGACAGTCCTGAAGGTCCAAAGTCTGACATTGATCTCACTGGGCTAAAACCAAGGTGTTGGCACCCGCGTCCCTTTCCGGAGGCTCCAGGGGGACATGTTTTCTTGCCTTTTCCGGCTTCCAGAGGGAGCCTGCTTTCCTTGGCTCATGGTCACTTCTTCATCTTCAAAGCCAGCAATGCCACCTCTCTCAGCATGGCTGGGGAAGGTGCTTCCCTGTGATTAGATTGGGCCCACCTAGATAACCCAGGATAATCTCCCCATCTCAAGCTCCTTAACTTAATCACATCTACAAAGACCCTTTCTCCATATAAGGTAAGTTTGGGATCTGACGTCCACGTCCTAATTTCTGGACCCCGTGACCAGAGTATGAGCTGCTGACAGCTCACAGCTGTGCCCCTGGGGAGGGCATTGTCCTTGGCCACAGGGAACTGCCTCAATCAAGTTTACAGCCTACCCCCAGCCTCATCCCTGCCAGCGACTTCCTGATGTGGAGATATGAAATTCTGTCCTTTCGCCTCCATTTGGGGCCTCTCTAAGGGACCAGACCAGGTCTCGAACTCCCCACAGGATCAGCTCAGGTCTCAGCTGCAACTTCGTCCCTGGCCGGCTTCTCCCTCTGTCCGGTCCTGCTGTCCTCACTGTCTTGTAAATACATCTCCCGAGACACCCCAGTCCATGGCATAAAGCTCCAGCTCTTCATCGTGGGCCATAACACCCTTTATGATCTGACCCCCCAGCTTTAGCAACTCACATGCCCCTCATGCTCCAGCCCAGATGAGTCACTTTTAATTTCCCAAAAGTCCAGGCCTTTTTTCCCCACTCCGCTTTTAAGTTTTGCCCATGTTGGCCCTGCTACTTGGAGGGCCCTTTATCTCCTGGCCATCTCCTCATCACTCTTTAAAACCCAGCTCAATTGTTACCTCTTCCTGGAACCCTTCTCAGATCTCGCCCCTGACACCACCAGTCTCCAGAAGGAGGCCCTCTTCTGAGCTCCCGTGGCTCCCTGGGCCCACCGCTTCTGTAACTCTCAGCAAGGTCTGCAGAGTGCCCTGAGATTGGGGATAGTGTCTTATTTTTTTCTCTATCTACAGACACAGTATCTTGCCCTGAGTAGGTGCTCACTGAGTGTTTGTTGATCGACTACTTGCGACCTCAGCTGGCCCTCTTAGGTGTGTTCTATTATGTCCACTGACGGAGGAGGAAAATGAGGTTGAGAAGGGAGCGAGACCCAGGACACATCGCCATCCTGGAGACTCGTTTTTCCAAGAAAAGACATCCTGGCAGCTCCCCAAACTCCAGCAGCCCAGGAATGGGGGTGAAACAGCTGACAGCTGTTTAGATGTCTCAGTTAGAAGAGCAGGAGCTGCATCTCCTGCCTAATGAATGACTCCTCTTCCACGCATGTGTTTCTGGTAATCAATTGGCGCATCATTAGCCCACGGCAGTAGTTGTTTCAACTCCAAATGAAAAAATGCAAATGTAATTGGTTTCCTTAGGCCTGGTGAGCAGGGCCCGGTCAAGCTCAGACTCTCCTCCTTAAGAGAGGTCCGGTCTCCCTCTCCCAGACTGCGGAGACTCAGAACTACAGGGTCTGCAAGTGCACTGGAGGGAGGCTGGACCCGGGCTGGAAGACGTGAAATAACCCACCCGCGTTCATCTGGGGGTGGGGGCAGGGCCCCGACTCCAGGTTGGCAATTCGTGGAGTCAAGAAGCAATGAGGCCAGGGACTCCTATGTGCTGCTGGCTTGGACAGAGGTGCGGCCATGGGACCTGCGATGCCCAAGGAGCCGTCCCTTCTGCACAGGCTCACTGAGACCCCATGTGCCTCTTGGCGGAGCAGCGTGGGACCGTGGAGTCTGGGCACATCTCCTCCCCTACAGCACTCATCACTTGCCAGCTGCACCCTCGGAGCCTCACTTTGTACAATGGATGTGGCACTACCTACCTTGCACGGAGGTTGTAAAAATGATACGTGATGTGCCCAGGATGCCCCTTTCCGAGCTGGAGCTTAACAAACAGGCGTGATGATGTGATGATGATATCTCACATGTGTTAAGTGCTTACACATTCTAGGCCTTGCTCTGTTTTGCATTATTTCATTCCATCCTTACAACGATACTGTAAAGTAGGTGCTATTATCCCCACAGAGAGATTAAGTAATTTACCCAAGGTCGCACAGCTAGGGGGCGGTGGAGCCAGGATGAAAGCCCAGATTGTCTGTCTTGGACAGGTGACTTGTCCAATGTCACACAGCTAACGAGAGGCAGAGTCAGCCAGCACATTCTGTGCTTGTGGTCTTTATTAGGCTACACTGTCTCTGACCCCGCATCCTCTCTCTGGCCCTCCCTAAATGTCCCTGCTTTTCACCTGACCCCTTGAGGCCCGCCGAGCTAAAATTCTTCTTAGGTCTGTTATCTGGCCCCTACCAATCAGATGCGACCTCCCTTCTGGCGTCTGGTGGGCTGGCCCCATGAGGGCAGCTTATGGATTGTTGGTGGGTCACATGATCTGAATATCAGTCATCTGATTGGCAGAACCTACCTTACGCCCAGAACCCTAGCTGCAAGGGAGTCTGAGAAGCACAGTTTGGGTTTCGTGGCTTCTGCAGTTCAGGAATCCACACTAGAAAGAAGCGGAACCCTGCTTTTGTTTCGTCTGCTTTTGTTTCATCTTATGCAAAGGAAAAAAGGATCTCTGCTCTGTCCAGGCTCCTCGGCTCTCCCCGCCCCTTTCTTTCTCCCTGGTTCTCGGACTTTGATATTCAATGTGGCACGGTCGGAGTTCAACCCTGGCTGACTCTGCCTCTCGTTAGCTGTGTGACATTGGACAAGTCGCCTAACCTCTCTGACCTCATTAGTCTCATCTGTGAAATGAAAATAATCGCACCTTCCTGGATGTTGTGGTTTGAGGGTCAAAGGAGATTATGTACTGCAAAGTGCATCCAAGAGAGCCAGCCCAGAGCCTGCACACATGCAGGACTCCCTAACGGTGGCTGCTGTTGCCACGACTGCCTCTACCCCCTCTTCCATGGTCTTCCCTTCTGCTGGTAGGTACTCCACGGGTCAACCAGACAGAGCGCCGAGCCATTGCTGAAGTTAAATTAGTAAATGTTTCCAAAATGGTAGTTGTGAATTGATCGAATTCTCTCTCTGCCCCAAGCCCCTTCCTCTGGGTAGCTCAATAGGGCAGGAGTCAGTGACAGAGTCTGGTGATGTTTTTTGGGAAGGTGAAGGTCAGAACTCCCTGAAAACCCTGGCAGCGTGGGTCTCTGACATGGGCTAGGTCCCTGAGGCGGCTGAAAGTGACTCCGGCTGCTTAGTACGTGGTCAAACAGGACAAATCCAACCAAATCCATTTGCTCGGTTGTTTGCTAAGGAACAAACAAGTAGAACCACATGATCCTTTCTCTCTACCTGGCCAAAGCCTTCCTGTCTTTAAGGCTCACCTGAGGGGTTGCCTCCTACAGAAAGCCCTCTTTGACTGTCCAAGCTCATCTCAGGGTTTTGGTTGGTTTGTTTCGTTTTCCCTGACTAGCACCACAGTCTGCTTGCCACCCTGGTATGCACTTCAGTTGCAAATACGCTCAAGCGATGTGTCACTAATAATCATTGAACTACCAATCCCTCTGAGTGATTTGCTTTAAAAAAAAAGATCAAATAGAGTAGAGTTAATATTATCTCTCTAATAAGGTCACTGTCACTCATCCCCCGTGCTTCCTTGCAGGGATGAGAGCAGGGGGCATTCCTATATCTGGGAACAGCACGGCCCCCAGGGCTCTCTCATCACTGTGGCAGCCCGAGGGTCATAAACGGTCAGAGTAATTGTGAGTGATCATGGGGCGTGTGCATTGTGATTTTATAGCTACATCCATTTCCTTCTACATGCTGGATTTGATTAAACTATGGATGAGCTCAGATGGGGGAATTATTGAACCGCTTATAATGAGGATAGTTAACCCCTCTGGAGCACTTTCTCATGTCCCAGATACCACCTTTAGCACTCTGCATGCGATATTATCTTATTAATCCTCCCACAAGCCTATGAAGTAGGTTTTATTAGTCTCCTCATTTCAGAGAGGAAAACCGAAGCTCAGAGAAGTCGAGAAACTTGCTCAAGGTCACACAGCTGCTGGGCGGCAGAGCAAGGAGTCGAACCCAGGTTTATCTGAGTCCAGAGCTTGCTTTTGGAAATTCTTTCAAGATACACCTCGAGCCCCCTTATATCCACTCATTCACACACCATCTGGGAGCTAGACATTGTCCTGGGTGCCTGGGAACAACAGACAACAGGCTGAGGAGGCCAAGCACAGTGGCCCCAGGAGACCCTGAATCTCCCAAAGAAATGACGTTATCTACCTATCCCCTGGTGTCCCATCCTCTCTCCCTGCTCAAGGACAGGGCTCTCATGCTTTCATGCATCATCTATTTTTCCTCTCTGCTGGGTCATTCCCAACACCATAAAGCATGCTATTATTTTTCCCATCTTGAGAAAAGAATCTTTCCTACGCCATGCTTTTCTCTTCCCTGCTTCCCGATTTCTCTTTTCCTTTGCAGCAAAAGTCCTTAAAAGAGTTACCTTGCTGTCTCCAGTTCCTTTCCTCGGGTGCCTCTTAAATCCACCCCATTGGCTCTCACCCACATCGCTCCATCAAAATTTTTCTTGTCAAAGTTACCAACAACTCATTGCTAAATTCAGTCCTCAATTTTTGGTTCTCTTTGTACTTGTTCCATCTGCTGCCTTGGACCCCAGGCACCCCTCCTTCTTGAACCTATTCTTTTGGCTCCCAGGACCCCTCTTCTCCTGGCTCTCCTCCTGAATCTCCCCCTATCTATCCTCTCTTCTTTTGCTGGTCCCTCCTCATCAAACTGCCCTGCTCAGCACTCAGTCCTCAGACTTCTCACACTCACTCCCTAGATGTTCTCGTCCGAGTTCATAGCTTCAAACACCATGTAAATGCCAATGACCCCCAAATGTCTATTTTCAGCCCCGATAGGTCCCCTGAACTCCAGACTCATATATCCAGACATATATATCCAGACTCGTATATACAACATCTTTGCTTGGAGGACTAAAAGACATCTCCAACGTCACGTGCACAAAACTGAGCATCTGATTCCCCCCCAAACCTACTCCACCCCTTCTTCCTCATCTCAAGTCGCGTTAACTGCATCCTGCCCAGGCCAAAAGTTTTGGGGTCATTCTCGATGCCTCTGTTTCCCTCACCTTCCATATCCAATCCATCAGCAAATACTGTCTGCTCTGCTTTCAAAACATATCCCGGATCCGTCATTTCTTATCTCCATGGTTACAAACCCCCTGAGCGCCCATCATCTTTCTCTTAGTTTATTGCAATATCTTCCTGACTGGTCTCTCTGCTTCCACCCTTACCCCCTTGACTGTATTCTCAGCCCGACATCCAGAGGGATCCTGTTAAAACACAAATCATGTGACTCCTCCTACAACGACTCAAACGGCTCTTATCTCACTCAGAATAAAAGCCAAAGTGTTACTATGACCTGCGAGGCGTCTCATGTTCTGCCCGCCCCCTTTTCTCTGTGGCTTCGTCTCTTCCCACTTGACCCTTGTTTGCATCACACCTGCTTCTTTGCCGTTCCCTGAACACCTTAGACATGCTCTTGCCCCAGGGCCTTTGCATCTGCTGCTCCTGCGGCCTGCTATTTGCTTTCTCAGAAATCCGCAGGGCTTGCTCCCTCCCTTGCTTCAGGTTTTTGTTGTTGTTGTTGTTGTTGTTGTTGTTGTTGTTGTTGTTTGTACTAACCGTCCCTCTTTAGTGAAGTCTTGCCTAGTCTTCTTCTAAAATGTCAACCCCCACCGTGACTCCCATCCCTTTTCCATGTTCCACTTGACCTTCTTAGCACTCATCACTAACACAATATACATTTTACTTATTTGTGAGCCGATCGACTGCATCTCTCACTGGAACGTCAGCTCATGAGAGCAGGGACTTTAGTCTTTATTTAAAACTGCTGTACCCAAGTCTCTGGCGCACGTGCTCAGTAAACATTTGTTTAATGAGTGAGTGAATGAATAGATCCAATTATGCACAGTACCCATGCCACCCAAGGGTAGGGGGCGGTGCTGAAGAGCATGTGCCAAGCCAGCAAATGGACGCTGAATAGAAGGGGATTCTTCATGTTCTCAATGAGAACATCGAAAAAGTTTGTCGGGTCCATTTGAAATGATATTTTCTTATGCCATTGGAAAAAGTGGTTAAATATCTACTAATAATATTTGGTTTATTAGTCCGATTACATTTATCTACTTAAAAGCACATTTCTAAAATAAGGTGTGCTAACTTAGAAACGCGGGTTTTGCCACTCGGTGCATTGAGTGACATTATTTTACTCAGGCTCTTCTCCAGGGCCTCCTCCACTTCTAAGTGTCTTCAGAACACAGACTTCGCTTCCATCTGGGGTGTCTGAGACTTGGCAACTTTTGAGTCCTTGTGTGTTGCTGTCATTGGAAATTTCAGTCCAAGCTGCAGGTGCCTGTTCACTTCAGAATGAAAAAGGCTTTTTTTTTTTTTTTTTTCATCCACTGGGTGTGTGTTAAACTCACCACAACAAGGCCAGGTGTCTGTAAATAGGGTGACAGACCGGCTGGCTTGCCTGGGACTGAAAGCAGCCCAAATTGATCACCCTACCCATAAAGTTCTAGTTCACAGCCACCTCCCGCAGTTCCGAGGTCACACATCCAGGAATAGTGAATACATTTGAGTTGATTTCCCTTCTGGCTCTTTATAAGCTGACCCATCAGGAGACTCCGTAAGGATCCCCTGCTAGCTTTGTTTGTGGCTGATGTGTTTTTCCTAAACAGCGCTGCGTGGTCCAAGAGAAATAACCGACACGACTTCAAAAAGAGGCTTCGTTAAGACCCTAATATAACCCTATAGACCAGACTTCTTAGGGTTGTTGTGAGGCTTTGATGATGAAAATTTTCCCCATCCCCCACTACCCTTACCCACCCCCAGCCATCTATCTAATGAGATCTAGGGTACATGACTCATTGACCCAGACCGCCGGCCCACCTGCCCCCGCCTCAGCCTCCTTAATCAAGCAGTAGCGGGCAAGAATAACAGCTACTATGTGCCAGGCTACAGATAAGTTCTCTCTAGTCTTTATAATGACTCATCTCCATTTTAGAGATGGGGAAACTGAGGCTCTAAGAAGGAAGAAGAAGTGACTTGCCCAAGGCCATGCATCTAGTACCCTCCCTGTAATGCACTTGACCTTGATCGCTTGCTCAGAAGCTCTCCCAACCCCCTGCTGCAGGCCATTGTGTTAGTGATTTAGGGCTTGTCCAGATTTACTCTCCAGCTGGAACAAAGGTAAGGTTTATCCAGGCATTTGGCCCCCTATTCCTGGTTCCCCAGTCTATGACTCAGCCTTAGACTCTTTGCCTTAGGGACCCAGTTCCTGAGGCCCCAGCATCCAGTGACCCAAGCTGGGGATGGGGTGGAGCAATTTTTTTTTTCCTCATATTTCAGCTTCCGGGTCCCTGGCCCAGACCTGCAGCATTCGTTCTGAGTGTAATACAGAGGAGTTCATTAAATTAGCCCCAGTTACCTGAAGTGGCTTATAAGTCATATCTCAGCTCAGCCCTTTACACCCACAGCTCATTGGCTCCCTTCTGCTTGGGAGGGGCTGAGACTGGAGAGCCTGGCCCAGCAACCTGGGGAGGGGTGGCTTTGGAACACAGGTGCACCTGGCTGCCTATCTGTTCACAAACATTTCTTAAGCACCTAGTATGTACTTCACGTGCAGGCCGCTGTGTAGACCCTTCCCCACACTCGCCCCAGGCAGAACGTAGGGCTATGTGAGCTGGGAGGAGCATTAGGACCCTCCACCCCAGGCCCGATCCTGTTTCTGTGGTCTCTCCTTGCTTCTCCTTGGACTCAAAACATTTCCTGCTTTTCAAATCCCAGCTCTGGAGGCACCTCCTCAGGAAGCCCTCCCTGACTGGCCCAGCTCACACCTCTCCCTTCTGGCATCTCTACCACAGAGTTGTGCAATGAGCCAGGGACAGTGGTGATGGTGGGATGACACACTCCTGGATGGTGGAGGCCGGATCTCTTTCTTTTTATGCCCAGAAGTGACAGCCCTAAGTCTCTGATTTCAACACATTGGAGAGTCAAAGAATGTGGGGGAAAAAATGGAGGGGAAAAACTGAAGATCAGAGAGGGACAGCAACTTGCCTGAGGTCACACAGCAGGTTAGCGGCAGAGCCAGGACTAAAACGCTTCTCTCTAGAGTCTTTCCCCTGCAATTTGATAATACTCAACATTTATGGGGCATCTTTTTATGTCTGGAACTATTCTAAGCAGTTAAGACGTATGAGCTCATCTAGCCTGTCAACAGCTCCTCAAGAAAGGTGGACTCAACATTCCAGCACAGGTGAATCACCCCTAAATTTGTGTTCCTTACTATTGCATTGTATCGGTGATTCAAAATTCACCAGGAGACCTGCACAGGCTTCAGGGGACTGTGACCTCACACCAGAATTGCATATGGGCACATTTTTCAAGGGAGAGGATCAATAACTTTTATCAGATTCTCAAAAGGGTCTAGCTCCAACCCGTCCCCAAGTCAGGCTCATTGTTCTGTGTAACATTAATTGGATGGTTACTTGTGAGAATGGGGGTGGAGGTGAGCTTAGTGAAATAAGGAGATGTGTGTGTGTGTGTGTGTGTGTGTGTGAGAGAGAGAGAGAGAGAGAGAGAGAGAGAGAGAGAGAGAGAGAGAGAGAGAGAGAGAGAGAAGAGAGAGATAAAACAAGCACACAGGGATGAAGGTAGGTGGGCCAGGTACCTGCTCTCTCCATTTTTCTGTCCTGCCTCCTGACATCCTCCCCGCCCACGTTAGCAGCCCGTGGACACCATGGGGTCCGGCTGGCACATGCGTGTGCTCCCATGTACAGCAGGCTGGACTCACAGCCAACTTCCACGCCATGTTCCATTTCTCTTCTGCCCATCAGCCAGGTCTCCCCAGGGCCTGATCTCCATGGTTGTTTTATGGAAGGTGTCAGCTCCCAGCTCCACTCTCTGGCCTGATGTAGTTATTAGAACAGCTACAAGAAGAGACAAAACACCAGGAGAGAAGGCGGGGGCTCGGATCCCTGAAGCAGCTGCTGAGAGCGTGTAATCCCTCATTCCTCGTGTCACTGAAAGAAGCTCTCCGCTCCTGCCATCGCTTTCTGTTTAGAACTGCATAATAATTAAGATGCATATTTGGAAACAATTAAAAATAAGCTGCCAGCGTGTGGCTAATTTTGCTCAGGCCGCAATGATAATATTAATCCAGAGAAGCGGAGAAGATGGGGAGGTGGAGACCATGGAAGTCATCGGGACGCAGATGGCTCCTGGCTTGGCTGCTGGTTGTTATCTGAGGGCCCCCAGCTTCTCGATGGCCTGGGTAGAGATGGCTTGGGCCAACAGCCAAGACCCCTGGTGGTCAGTTGGCAAGGGGGCTGGACTGGAGGACTCACCTCTTGCGCCTGAGTCCACACACCCAGTGCCGTCTTGCTACCGGAGAGCTGAGTCCCGTGTGCTCACAGGACACCTTCCGCCCCACCGTGGCCAGCTCCCCTGCTTCTGAGCCCCTGTGGTTTCTATTGCTCTGGCAGGTTGTTACGGGGCATGGAATACACGTGTATTGTGTTTTGTGAACCATGGAGGTCCTGGGTTCGAGTCCCGACTCTGCCTCCTACTGCCTGGGTGACCTCGGCTGAGCTCTGTCCCTTCTTCCCCACCCCTGTCCCTCTGCTGTTGCTCCAGACACAAGAGCTCAGCTCCGGCCTCAGACAGAGCGTGTTCAAATTCTAGCTCTGCCTCTCATCAGCTCTATGAATTTGAGCAAGACGCAGTTTCTTTATCTGCAAAATGAGGATAACGGTACCTACCTTCTATACACATAGAAAGCTCTCACGAGGATGAAAAGAGAGATGATTGAAAAGTGCTTAGCAAGGTGCCGGGCTCACGGTGTGCGCTCAGTAACCATCGGATGCTGTCACTACACTGCCGTTCTCGTCTCATAGTGGCAGATCGAACACCTGTGAGACCCCTCCGCGCACACAGCCCCGTCTCTGTAGTTCCCTCCCCATGCCACGTCCTGGGCAGGGAGCTCTGGAGAGGGCAGGGACCAGGTCCCGGGGGCATTTCGTGTCCCCCACGAATGCCCCCCTAACATTCGTTGTGTATTTACCAAACGCCGGCCCAGGTTACTGCCGTGGCCCCCACCCTCTCTCCCTCTCTCTCTCTCCAATCTTTGCTCCCGTCACCTGTACTCGGGAGAACGGACGTGCTCACGTCTCCCCTCCGTTCAAACCCTCCGCCGGTTCCCAGGTCCCGGTGAATGCCGGAGTCAATACTACAGCCTCCGTATTAGTTTACTGTGTCTGCAGTGACAAAATTTCACACACGTGGTGGCTTAAAACAATCGACATTTATTCTCTCACCCTTCGGAGGCCCGAAGTCCGAAGTCCAGGTCTTCGCATCACCTTCTCCACTGTGTCTGTGTCTCCTGGCTCAATTCTAGGGCCATTTGTCCCTGGATTTCGGGCCCACCCAGGTAATCCAGGATGATCTCATCTCAAGATCCTTAATTTAATCACACCCAAAGGCCCTTTCTCCAAATAAGGTCATGGTCACAGGTTCCGGGGAATAGGATGGGAGCGCATCTTTTGGGGGGGCCACCACTGAACCCACTACAGATAAATAGAGAGCCCCGCCCTCCCCACTCCCTCTCTCCCACCACGTGCTCACTGGTCAGCTGACCTGCTTGCTCTTCCTTAACCCTTCCCACCTCGGGTGCCCTGTGCCTCAGACAACCCCGCAACTCTCACCCTCATTTCTTTTCGGTCTTCGCTGCGATGTGGCCCTTTCTGAGAGGACGTGCACGGCCACCCCGTTTAAGCCCCGGGGCGATTCCTCCCCCCCTTCCCGTTTTATTCTTCTCCACAGCACTTATTGTCTTTAACGTGCGTCATTTTACTTATTTGTTCCTCGTTTCTCTCCCGCCCAGGAGAGTAACCTCCGCCAGGGCAGGGACTTTGTCTGCTTCACTCATTGATATAGCCCCAGTGTCTAAAATAGTAGCTAGCACACAGTAGGTGCTCAAAAACCGTTCGTGGAATAAATGATGAATGCAAGGGCCCTGGGCTAGGCTGGGAATACAGAGCGAGGGGGACAAATGAGCCCTTGTAGCTCTCTGGGGAGAAGACAGTGCACTCACTGGGGGTGCAGAGGTGGGGTTCACCTTGCTTACCAAGAGTGCTGCGGGGACCTCCTATCACCAGGCCCTGAAGCTGGAGCAGGGTCTTCAGAGGTAAGTGAGACCTGACTCAGGAGGCCAGCTGCCCTGTTTGCTTGCTCACCACGTGTGTCCCTAGTGCTGGCACTTTGTAGGGACTCAGCAAACGTTTGTTGGGTAAACGAATGGCTCATTTCTGCCCCGAACCTGACCCAACATAATAGGGTCGATCAAAGCGAGGGGTGAGTATTGGCCCAGAGTGGAAGTCTTTGGTCTATAATACTGCAGTGCCCAGGTAGAGGGGTCCAGGGTCCCTAGCAAGCCCTCTGCCCTAGGGTAGAGAATGAGATGCATACAGGGACTCTGTTGACCCCTTGAGAACAAGCTGATACCCCCATCGGGGGCAGGGCTGATCCCCCGGCCAGTTGCTCAGACTACTGTGGAAGGTGGCCCTCTACAGCTCATTGACTGGCTGGCCATGTGTCCGCCCCTGCCAGGAGGCCCATCACGGCCTTGGAACTCGTCAGTGCAGGGGAAGATTCTCTGCTAATGACTGCCAGGCTGCTGAGCCAGGAGCAGCAGACTGAAGGGCATGTCATACATTAAGGGCCCAACCTCTCACCCAAGAACGCGCAAATCATCACGTCATCCGTCATTCCCTTCACCACCTGCAGTTCCAACCTGGCCCTGCTGCCGGCTGCCTGCTGTCAGCTGCAGCCGCTCCCCAGGGACCTTACCCAGCAGCTCACGGAGGCAGGTGTTGGGAGCCTGTTTCAGCCCCATAGGGAGCAGAGAGGAGATGGCTGGGGCATAGCAATGGTGCTCCCTGAGGCTGCCCATGGATGACACTTCCTCAGTCTCCTCCCAGCTCCATATCCGGCATGATGTTCCAGAAGACTGAGGCAGCCCCATTCACCCGGAGGCCCAGAGCCAGACCAGCTTCCGCTCTGGGGAGCCGCTGGAGCGGATCCCAGCAACACTCACCTCCCAGATGCCCTCAGGCTCGGAGTCCGTCTCACAGATAAAGTCCCCATCTGGCTTCCTAGCAGTGATCTTCCTCTCCGCAGCAGGCAGGGGCCTGAGCAGCACACGCAGCGTCTCCGCCGTCGTTGCCCATAGTCTGTCCTGTCTGCCACAGGCAGGTTGTGAAGGACGAGCTGCCCATACGCCCACTGCAGCCTGGCAGGCTCATCAAAGGCAGTAATTGTCGGGAGAAATTTGCCAGCAGAGTGAAATAAAGAGCCTTGAAGGCATAAAGTGTTGGAGCTGCCGATAAGAAGCTGTTTTATATAGACTTTCATTCCCCCAATCGGAATGAGAACACAGGTTTATGTTTGTTTTTGTTTTGTTTTGTTTTGTTTTGTTTCTATCTGAGTCAAAGCCTTTTAGCCCCCAAGAAGGCCAGTTTGGGTGCAAGAGAGATTGATGGTGGGGAAGATGGGGCCTGGGGGAGCCTGGCTGCCTAAGAACTGGCTGGAGGGTTTCTTGTCTCCTTGGCTGCCTCTGAGAGTCCCCTCAGAGCGACCCTGTGACCCTGGGCCCCCTGTCCGTGCCCTCCGACCCAGCTTCAGATCCAGGGGGCTGAGCCAGGCAGGCCCAGGAACCCGGCTCCTGCTGCGTCCCAGCAGAACACGAGCAGGATGAGGGGACTTCTCTACGGGTTTCTTGCGGTTCTCACTCTTTTACACCTTGAGGGCCCCTGTCCTGTTATATAATTTGGCTTATGTGACATACATTCCTGGTAGAATATTGAGAAGAGATGGGCACGAAAAGAAAAATTAAAATAGCCTGTAAATCCTTTCACTTATTTATTGAGTGCTGTGGCTTTCTGGTCCTTTCTCCTTATATAGTTACAAACATGGGCTCCTACTGTTTCTTTGTGAGCTGCTGTCCCCAAGGCCTAGCAATATATTATGAACAAATTCAGGGACGCCTCTTGAGTCAACGTCCGCCTGATCCACGGGGTCCCGTCCGACGTTAGCTGTGCTTTCCTACTCATTGACTGAGAACATTCTATGTGATGGCAAGTGACTATGAATCCAGCCAACGTGTGTACATGAATTTTAACTTCGTGAGTCGCAGCAGCCTCTTCATGCCCTGCGAAATGGTCTGGCGTGGATGGGCAAGACACGCTCTTTCTTTAATTTGCAGGCAACCTGTGAATGTGAGTGGGCCCCTTGTAAGCAATTTGTGGCCCCTTAGGATTCATGGATGGCTTGGGCTGGGAGCAGGCAGTGAGAGTGCACAGTGGTGTGTTTTGGGGTTCAGAGAGGGTTGAGTTTGTACCTACAGAGAGTCCCACACGTAGGACGAGCCGCTTGGGGTGTATTTTGTGATTTGCTGTATTCGCTTCTGGATTCTCTCTTTTTCTAGCTATAGTCACTTCCTCAGCTTAAGATGGGTCTCTAGACCTCTCCCCAAACCCTCCCCCTCTCTACCCCATGAACGACCTGGGGTAGGTAACCCATTAACCCTTTGAAATCCATCCAGTTAGACATCAGCATAGATGAGTTGCTTAATTAATTGGCTGGATAGTGAGGAGGCGGAACATAGGAATGTCAGTTTTGATGAGTGACAGAGTTGAAAAGGATGTCGGGCACAGAGGACCTAGGAGTGTCAGCTGGAATGGGGCACTGCAGTGAGGGCAGCAGGAGGGCCTTTGAAGTGAAAGAAGGAGGCTTCCCAGGTGGAAACTGCCAGAAATAGATGTGGAAAGACACAGAGATCCAGCCTTCTTCAATATTTGACCAGGAACAAGCAAGAATACAGACCTGTGACGCCAGGCTCACCAATAGCAACACTTTCCTTGAAAACAAATCCCCTCGATCACGGCCCCAGCAGGGAATTGTCCAGCTGCGAGTGAAGGATCTTTCTAAAACACAAAGCAGACGCCGTCACCGCTCTGCGATGGCTTCCATCACTCTTAGGCTCCAAGTCCTGCCGATGGTCCGTAAGAATCCACGACATCCGTCCCGCCTGCCTCTCCCACTTCACTCTACACCCCCTTCTCCTCCCCCAGGCCCAGCCCCCGGGGCTTCCCTGCTCTTCCTCCAACACATCGATACCTGTCCTGCCTAAGCGCCTTTCCACTGGCCAGTCCCTCTGCGGACTGCGTTCCTTTCCCAAACGTTTGCATGACCGTCTCCTTCCCATTATCGGGACTTCTCCTCACCACCTTGAAAAAGCCTGCCCTGTCCACCCGAGGTACAATAGCCAGCCAGTTCCTTTCTCTACTTTATTTGCTTCGCGTTTTACCATCTGAGATATTCTTGCTTTTTTGTTTGCTTATGTCTTTGTCACCCAACTCTCTCTCTACCATAAGAGCCACTAGAATTGCTTTCTCCCTAGGACAGTGCCTGGCATACAGCAGGTGCTCAACAGATACCTGTCGACTGAGCAAATGGGGGTGGGATTCTCACTCCCAAGGGAGGCAGCCCCGATTGCATTTCGGAAACTTCCGTCGAACTGACCAGAGATGGCAGGGAGAAGTTTCATTTCGTGTACCAGGGCCAATTCATTGGTAGTGGCTGCCTGGGTGGAGAAAGGGTTTGAGGTCACATTTAACCTCTATAGGAGAGAGGGCTGTGATTGATGAATAATGTCTGCCATGGGCTTAAAGGCAGAAATAGCGGTATGTGTGCCACATATCTGCCACACCCGGGGTAGACTGGAAGCCCCTTGAAAGCAGATAGAGCTCGCTTCTCCTCTGCAGGCCCTCGCACCTGGCTCAGGCTAGGTGCTTGGTCATGACCGATGCTGGCTGTCTGGCCGACTGGGAATTTGCTCAGCTTTGACGCCCAGGCTTCCGAAGAGATAGGAGAAAACATCTAAGCCAGTGGTTTTCAATCTTTTTTAAACCTGCAGTGTTCTTTCTTCAAAGGACATCTTACATAATTCTCATATATATTAGCAGATAAAAGCCAAGCGGCTCTGGCTGCAGCTGGGTTTGGGGCGCAGAGCCCCACCTGCTTATATCCCCGCCTCCAGAGGCAGCCCTGAGATACCTTCAAGGAGCCTGACGGCACCCCAGAACCCAGTCTGGGTGGGGAAACCAAGGTCCAGAGAGGGAAAGTGATTTACCCAAGGTCGCACAGCAACTTAGAACGGAAAACAGAGGTACTGCTCCAGGGACTTCCAATTTAGTGCTCTTTCTGCCATAACTCCAGGGTCTCCCACGGGGCCGGTGGCCTCAGCTCTGGGTTGGGCATTGGGGCCAGGAAAGGACTTCCTGTGCCTCCTCGGGGCCAGGTGGACACCCGAGCAGCCATCTTTGCTTAGATCCTGAGAGAGGAGCATCTGTCCCTCCCAGACGGCCACCGGTGTCTACAGTGTTTATCTTGCTCTTGGAGCCCCGGGGTGTGACATCAGAAAACAGCTCCCTCTCCCTGACTGTGCTTTATTAATTAAAGCATTTCCCCTCTTTGGTAGCAGCTGTTTCGAAAGAGCTCAGTGAATGTTTAATTCATCGGTTCAGAGCTGGCTCCCCAGCCCCAAACCCCCCCAACACCTCCTTCCTTCAAAGTACTTTCCCAGGAAACCCTCCCGGGCTCGAGGGCTGTTTTCCTGCTTCTGCCACAGCCAGGCTGCCTTCCTCCCCGCCCCCTGCTTCTCCCTCTGATACCTGAGGGTGATTTGTTATTCAGCTTGAGAAATCTATTAGGAATGAACGAGGCTGGGTGCAAGCCCAGGTTCTCCTCCTTGAGATGGTTTAAAAGGCCACAATTTGTCGAATTACTACATGAGTATTTAATGATCATCTTCTTTGGCCATTTAGAGGCAAAAAATGAGGGCATCGATTACCCCGTGATACTGATCAGAGGCTGTGCTTCCGCACGGTGGGGGCGGGGTGCTGCGGTCACGAGGCCGTCTCTAGGAAGGAACCTGGGGAAGCAGCATCTGGGGAACCCCTGTCCTCTTCACCCTGTCGCCCGAAGTATGACTGCCCGTTCATCCGCAGCGGGGACACATGGCAGCCCTAACGGGGTTACTCTCTTAGGTAGTCCCCAAAGATGGGTTTGTCTGCACATCTGCACATCCACCAGGGCCCCCACCCCAATTTCCTTGAACGATCCAGTTTGAACTTGGTGGTTGGACGTATACCAACCCTCTCGAGACCGGGAGCGGCCGGCCCCTTTTCCTCCTGCCTGCTGGGCTTGCAGAAATGGAGAGATGTATGCGGCCTAGTTCAGCCCTTCTCCTTCTGTGCCCCCTCCTCGAGCCCCCTGAGTCACGGGGCCTCCTATGTACAACCCCGGGGTCACGCACACTTCCTCTGTCTCTCCCACCCACGGGAGCCCAACTGAATGCGGTGACATATTGTCAACCAAACTTTTAGCAAGATGCAAATGCTGTGCAAACTTGGGAACTTCAGGGAGCTATAGGGAGCAGAACACCCGGGACACACCTCACCGAGGACACGGACGCAACGGGGACCTCGACCCTGGGGTTGGGTCCCACTAAATGGGCCGCCGCATGGGCTTCTCCAATGGGTACATTAGATCTGCGCCCCTCGCGGAGCGATCCCACCCGGCAGATACCCCAGCAGGTGGCCCTGCCAGCTTGGAAACACTGGGAAATGCTAATTAGACATCTTAGAAATGGAATTAAGATGGAACAGTGCTCCGTGAACACTTGGTGTATGTAGGCGCTATGTAGGCTTGAGGCATGCGCTCACGGAATCTTCACCCAGCTCTAGGCGTACCTGCCATTTCGTGGATGAGTACATTGAGGTGGGCTGAGAGTATGTAACTGCTCAGAGTCACTCAGCATTAGGTGGCGAGTCTGGATTTGCACCAGGCCCATCTGTCCCCACACCCACACTGCTAACAGGGACGGCTGCATTAGGCCCAGCAACGCAGCTTTGTGTCAGCTCCAGCCAAACAGGATGAGACCCAGGCTCCCCCATCCTGGGCAGCATAGGGCTGAGTAAGGACACAGCTCCAGGGTCAGGAAGACTGGGTTTGGATCCTGGGCCTGCCACCTGCCACCTGACACCTGTGTGGCCCTGGGCAAGACACTGAACCTCCTTCTGTCTCAGCTTCCTTGTCTGTGAACACATTGACAGTTTACTTCCTAGGGTTACAGTAAAGATTCCTCTATTCAAAAATAAATATTCATCGGGTGCCTCGCATGTTTCTCGCCTTGGTCTAGGGGTGGGAGGTGGGAGATGGACAATATCCATACTGAGTGAATTAATGACACGGTATGTTAAAAGGACAAGAGAAAGGGGAGCAGATCAAGAAAGATCCTGAGTGTAGGAGGGGTGCGTGTGTGTGTGTGTGCACGTGCACGCGCGTGTGCATGCTCTGTGCTCTGTGCAATTAAACGTGGGAGGAGGGTCAGGGCAGGTCGCATGGAGAAGGGGAGACCAAGCAAACGTCTGGGGAACCAGTGTTCTGGGCCAGAGGGAACTGCCAGCGGGAAGCCCGAAGGAGCGAGCCTGGTGTTTGAGGAAGCGCAAGGAGGTCGGCGTGGCTGGAGCAGAGGGAGCGAGAGGGGACATCGTGGGAGATGAGGATCTGATCAGGTGGCACCTCACAGGTTTTTGTAAGGACTCCGGCTTTGCTCTGAGGGGAATGGGGACACTGAGGAATCCAGGTGAAGCTGACGTGTGCCTGACACAGGTAGTGCCCGCTAAAAACGAGTTATTCTTCGTTATTCCTGTAAAATAACCATCTTTTCTGTAATGGGGTCGAGCAGGGTCTTGGTACAGCCTTGGAGAGAAGCTCCCCCCTCGCTCTGGAAACTAACATCCCAATTAGACGCTGGCCCCACTGTGAGAGAGATGCCTTTTCCTGTCCTTGCAATGGAGACCTGCTGCTCTGTCCTGCTCCCCACTGAAGGTGGTGGGTTTGGCTGAGTGACAGTCCCTGCACTGGGCCACCCTGGGGCAGGAGTGGGCAGGAAGGAGGAAGGAGAGGAAGAGAGGACCCGGAAAGAGAGGAGAAAGCAGGGAAGGAGGAGGGAGAAGAGGAGGGGGAGGGGCATAGGGAAAAGAGGAAGAGGTGGGAGGAGGGAGGAGGGAGGTGGAGCACCACAGGGCTCAGCATGTCCTGCAGCCCCTTCAGCTGGGGGGTGCGGGGAGTCCACACATGACTCTCTCCCAGTGAGACTCTGCCAGAGTCTCAAAGAGGTAGTTATTTTGGGCAGCGGTGTGATTGGGAGCTTGGAAAACAGGAAATTGAGTAGTGATTAAGGTTGTAATAAGTTGACAACATCAAATATCATTACCCCTAGAACATGCAAATGATCAGTCTTTACTGGGATTTGCCATGCAAATACCAATTAGCAGGGAAAGTATTTGCCTAGATATGGGGAGGCTGCTTCTCCTGCCAATACCACCCCTCTCTGCCCCCTGCAAGAGGGGAAACAAACAGGAGGGGCGGTGGCAGCATGGAGGAAGGGGCCCTGCTTGAATGTCACCAGCAGAAGAGAATGAGGATCCACAGGGTGATCTCGCGAAAGCCTGCCAGACACTCTGGCCTAGACGCCCCCTGCCACAGGCTCTGCCCTCTGCACTGGCCCAGACGCTGCTAGAAGCTTCTTGGGACCAGTCCCCCGGGCTGCCGGTCTCTGCTGGCCTGTGTAGCCTTTGCAGCCCGGGCACCCTCAGTTGTCAAAAACTCGTTTTCTGCGCCTGGGAGCCACATAGCTGATGCTGGTCCGCAGAGGAGGGACCTGCAATGAGACAGGCAGGGTGATTTTGGGGCTGTGGCCCTAGAGTGTTGGCACTGCTGTGTCTCAGGGATTGACCTCTGAAAGGTCCAGGGCAGGTGGCTGGGAGTCACTGGATAGGAGCCCCCAGCATTTCTTTTTTTTTGGCCAGATACTTACACCCTGCTGCTGATGCACCTGACATCACAGAGGCACCGCCACTCACACTGAGATGAACGCAGCAGGGTGCCTGCCCCCGAAGAGCTTCCGGCCTCATTCGTCAGGTGGAAGGAACTACGGACAGAGACAGCAGACAATGAGATGTAAGGCCAGCAGCACCGACGGGAGCATATTAGGCTTTTTGCAGAGATAAACTTGCTTTTAGCTGTGGTGCCATGAGAAGGTGGCACAGAGATCGAGCTGAGCCTGGAAGGAGGACGAAGAGGAGGGGAGCAGGGGTGGGAGGAGTTCTCGATGGGGTGGGAAGGATGGCAGAGCCAAGATTCGAAGGTTGGAAAATGCGTGCTGTGCTCTAGGGTGAATGAGTCTGCTATCCATCCTATCCAACCACTCAGCTCTCCAGCCCCAACCCATCCACACGGCCCAGCAAACCAACACCCCTTCCGTCCCCAACCGCCTTTCCACACACCGCTTAACTTGCCTAACAACCCGCCCACCCGAGTCACCTACCCAACTCCAAATCCGTTAACTCATTTCCCAACTCTCAAACCTACCTCTAAATCCATCAATCCACCTCTCTAACATGAGTCGACTCACCCGTCCATCACTCGACCCGCCAGCCCAGGTGAAAGTCATAAACTCCGGAGCAGACGGCCAGGGTTCTTTAAATGAAGGTGATGATTATACGTGGGTTGTTGGAAGGAGATGATGGCACTTTGGGCTAATGGATGGCAAAGTCTTGGCCCAGTGTCTGGGATATAATAAGAACTCAATATATGGCAGCCCTTGCTATTTAGCTTGAAATCTTTTATTCCAAAGCCAATAGGGCACACCCATCAGGGGAGCACTGGGGGTAAATTTAACGTGTAGGAGGGTATAAGTGAGCTCCGAGGGACAGACCTGGCAGCTGGGCACCCAGTAGGCTGTTTGTCCAGAGTTGAATCTGGTAGGGAGGAGAAGGATGCTTGGGGGCCCTTCCACCCTCCTACCCGTCCACGCTGCCTCAGAGGCCACCCTGGACTTTGTCAGCAGCAAACTTCCTCCTATTCTCCACCCTCACATCTGAACTTTGGTGCCAGACACGGCCCCAGCAAGTTGGCCCGGGCAGGGCCGTGGGGAACAGGCTGGAGATCTGGAGATCTTGCCCTCTGGAGCCCCCCAAATGGTCCGACCCCTCTTCTACCCTCCATCCCACCAGGCTCCTGCAGAGGGAAAAAGGAAGGCTTCCTGTCACCCACATCCAGCCAGAAGCTTCCAGCCATATGGCCGCCTCCAGAAATGTGTTTGATCATCTAAATCCAGGTTATATTAATTCACCAAATTCCTTAAACTCGCAGAGATTTTCTCTGGTGTCTAATGAAGATCCCTTCCCTGGCTCCTTGGAGCATCCTGTGGCCACTCAGGATACTGGAGGTGGGCGAACTTGAGAGAAGCTTCCCAGGCAAGACCCGGAGGCATGGCCACCCCCGGCCCCGGATGCCCACGCTCACGCCAGCGGGGCAACAAGGGGGTGGGGTGCCCACCCCACGGTGCTACGGTGCCTGGGCGGGTGGGGCTGACCCTGCGGGTTACCAGGCCCTGGCCAGCGACTGGCAGAGCTATTACAAGGCACAGTGCAATTTCATGCCCTGTTTCCTCCTTCCTTGGTCGACAGTTTCTGCTCTATTTGCCCAAAATGAAAAGAGATGAAGTGAAATGAATTTACGGTCTCTCCTTCCCCCGTCCGGGCCCTCGCCCTCTTTCCTCTCTCTGCCTCCTTGGTATTGCTCAGCCCCTCGTCTCCCATCTCCCCGCAGCTCCACGGCCCAGTTTCTCCCTTCTGCTCACTCGTGCTGCGTTGGGCGCTGCTCCCCGACTCTGTGCTCCCTCTCTTCTTCCTCACTCTGCTCAAGTCTGTGGCTCCCGCGCTTGCCTGCTCACTCGTGCGTCCGTCCGTCCAGCGAACCTTCATCGAGCACCGGCCGCACAGCAGAGAACGTGCCCCGCGCCCTATGCCTGGCTCTCACTCTCCTCCCGTCTCTGCCGTTCCGCCTGGGAAGGGAGGCGCCCAGGCCTGTGTCAGGTGATGAGGGTGCTGGACGTCCCCAGGAGCCCCCAGGAGTCCTGTTTACTCCCCTGGGGTCACATGGGCAGGAGTGGGGGTTACACTCTCTGGCTCTGAGTGCTGCATCCCTATTTCTGCTCAGGGGGTTATGGCTGGACAACTGGCCCTAGGGTACCCCTTCAGTGTCAGGGTCACCGCCAGCCCAATGTCAAAGGCACTCACAGCGCTCACCTTCCACTGGGTACTAACTGTGACCTCACGAGGCCATGAAGTAGATATATCTTGGGGTTGGTCCAGCCAGCCCCTCTTCTCTGAGAAATGTCTCTGAGAGCTAAGCCCTACGTCGTACTCTGCCCAGCCACCTGGGTGGGCCAGACCAGGGGCCAGGGTGTGGGGCCAGCCCGGGCCCCAAGAAGCCTCCTTGCAGAGGTTTGGAGGTGGGCCCCAGGTGATTCTGCTGACTATGATGGTCAGGCACTTGGGCCGAATGTGGTAGGAAGCTGCGGCTTCGCTGGTCCCACCTGACCCTGGGCGTGGGACAAATGGAGCGTGGGACAAACAGAGAGCTGGTGTGCAGAGAGCCGAAGAATCAACTGGGCCTTCGGAGAGGTAGAGAAGAGCTTGTGTTGCAAGGTGCAGGCAGCCCAGGGCGGGTCGGGAGGATGGAGGAGCGGGCAGAAGGGGGAGGGAGGGGAGAGAGGAGAGGAGATATAATAGAGGGAATAGAGACAAGAGAGAGAAGAGAGACAGAGACAGAGACAGAGAGAGAGATTGGGAGAGAGGCAGGGAAAGCGGAGAAAGAGAGACACACAGAGAAAAAGAGACAGGAACAGAGACAGAGAGAGACTGAAAGACAGAAAGTTAACAGTGAAAGACAGTGAAAGGGGTAAAGAGAGACAGGTTGATACAGACACAGAGCAGAACACAGGCGCGGCCCCTCAAATCCGACCATTCTGCCGTTCAGGCCCCGCCCCCATTCTTCCCGCCCTTGGGGGCCACGCGGTACCTTTAAGACTGAACAATAGATGCCCCTTTTGGGCAGGTCAGCATGAGGACGAGTCTTGATGTGAACTTGATTCCTTTGGGTCTGTATAGGGAACACAGCACAGCCCTCGCTCCCAGGGCCCCTCCTCCTGTCCCTACTGCCCCCCGCCCCACCCCCACCACGCCCCTTCCCCCACAGCCTCAGTGGGGCAGAACCACCACAGGCAACATCTTTATTCTTATAACTTCGTGTCAGCAGCTCCTGTCCGGCATTCGCTGAGCACCTGTCCCGTGCAGAGTGCTGGGCCTGGCCTTTAATGGATTCTTTCCGCACCCCTGTGAAATGGACCCTGTCGCCCTCATTTACGGAATAGGAAAACCAGTTCGGACAGGTCAGGTAACTCTCCCAAGCTCACGCAGCTGGTAAGGAGACAAGCGGAATTTGCTTCTTTTTCCCAGAGTTTGTCTCTATTGTACTGAAATTAAGGCCCTATTGTAGACGGCACACCCTGTGGGACACGACCTTTCGGCAGCCGCTTCAGCCCTGGGTGGAGTGGGGAGACACAGAGTTGAGCTGGTACATTTGTCCTGATGGGAAGAAGTTCAGGACACAGGACACAAGGTCACCCAGCAGCTACAGCTACTGGCTCTCACGCCAGGCTGGAGGTGGGAAGGGTCTGGGGATGATGGTGGTGGTGATAAGTCAGGAACCAAATTACAAAAATGCCCAGTAAGACACAAGACTCCTGCCCCCACCCCTCCCGTGGAGGCCTCCAGTGGAGAGGTTCAATTTCTGCAATAGGTGTGCTTTGGGCATCACCTACAGCACAGAGGGTTGGTCTCCCCCACCGTGGAGGTCTGTGTGTGAGCGGAACGGGGCAGATAGGAGCTCGCCCTGAGCCAGGCAGGCCCCTTCTCCCAAGTCAAGAGTGAGTCCCCTCCGGGCTTCGGGGTCCTGGTTCCCAGCTCTGTAATTCCAACCCTCTTCATGTCTAAACTCTCCAAATTTAAATTGCTGCAAACTCAGATGCCCAAAGGGCTCAGACAGGTGAAGCAAACGGGCAAAGTGGGCCGGGCGTGGCACGATAGGGCGTGGTGGGGACTGCGGCACACTGGAGCCGAGTGAGTGCTCATCTCCAGGGGACAGCCACGGTCTAGTCCACTGTGACCACGCGGGACCGTGGTCTGGCACAGCCACGTTTCTCCATGCTTCAAGAGAAATGATAAATCTGGGCTATTCTTCTGGTTTGCTCATGATTCGGGTCAACATTTTAAAGCAGGGATGCAGGCCAGACTGGGGCCACAGGCCGTCGCTTTGTAACCACTGTTTTAAATGCCCTGAGTTCTAAATGCCCCAGATCTCTGGAGAATGCCAAACCCTCCCCGCGCACGCTGCCCACGGGCTGTGCGGCTCCCACGGGCTGGGTCGAAACTTTCCAGACCGCTGCCTTTGACAGCCGGGGGAGTAATAACACTCTGACATGAATATTTAAACCACAAACAGAGTTGGCGTGCTAATACTGTCCCCAAAGGCTTCGGACTTGTTTAAGTCTTATCCTTGTGAGACCTAATTATTGTCAGCAACGAATCCTGTAAAACTGAAGGATGAGGGCCAGGGAAGAGGAGCAAGGCAGATTCCTAGGGCCTGTGGCTTCTGGGCGGAGGCAGAGGGTGGCCTGAGGGCTGGGCTCCATGCCCACAGGTCATATGCGCCATCCGAGAGGCCTGTGAGGAAGAATGGCTCTGTTGCGTCCTCCTGGCTGTCCCCATCCTAGGGAGCTTGCTCCTAATACCTCCCCATGAGGACTGGGACACCTATGCCTCGCCCTCTGAAAAGTTCACAACAGTCTTCGACCTTTGACACCTTGACCCAACCTCATGGTAGACCCTCAACCCACTCGATATCTCAGAGGGAAATTGGCGTTTTGTGTTGTCTGTGCTTGTCTGGAGGAAAGAAATGGGTTTGTCCAGGGGTTGCAAGGTTGAGGGCAAAGGGCTGGGGCAGGTGTGTGGTGTGGGGAGGAGACTGGTTTCCAGAAGCTTCCACTGCTGGATTGGTGGATTGCACTAGACAAGGGAAGTATCTGCCTTGTCACTACCTGTGTCAAGGTGGTGCTAACGGCCGAGTGACTGCGATGAGCCAGGACACCGTGCAGGAACAGTCCATGACTTCCCCATCTCCATCCGCACCGGGCTGACCTTGGGGAGAAGGTCCCAGGTTCTCTCCCGTGGGAGGATGGGGGCTGAGAGCTGAGTTTCAGGGCCAGGGAGGCCTGCGTTAGGATCTCTCTCACCAGCTGTGTGGCCATGGTGAGTTACTGAGCCTTGATAAACTTAGTATCCCACTCTGTAAAATGGGATTATTTCTGGGGTACAGGGTTTGATCGAGAGTTAAATAAGAAAATTTAAATGCAGAGGCTGCACGCAGGGAGGGCCTGGACGGCAGCGGCTACGGACGCTGTACGGGGGCCAGAGCGAATGGGTTGGACCCTTCTCCAGTTGGCTCCAGCTGTCACAGCACACGAGCCCCCCTGCCTGACCCCACGGCTGCCTCCCTACAACGCCCTGGTGGTCTCACTATGCCTCCTGCTCCCCGGGTCCTTTGTCCAGGTCTGTAGTGCCTCCTGCTCCCAGTTTGCCCCAGAAAACAGCAGCCTGTGACTGTTCTGTTTCTATGGGGAAAGAAAGGCCCCAGATAAATTCCTGAATGGGCTGTAACTCTGCTGAATCCTCCCAGCAGGTGGAGGGGGCCTGGGCTGCAGGTCTGGGGTGACAGAGGCTGAGAAATCTGGGGGCTGACTGGAAAAGGGGCTGAGGGTTCCCAAGTCTGGTTTTTCAGCTTGGGGACAAAAGTCAGAGACCTTCTAGGGGCATTCATGTCAGCAAGGAGGACAGTAGGTGGAGCGTCACCAGGCTGCTCACCTCAAAGCCAAGAGAAGCTAATGGAGACGAAGGAGAAGCTGAGTCTAGCCCAGCCACTCAGCACGGTGACACTTACCTGCCCTCAAAGCAGCGTCTGTTATGGGCGAGGCTACCTCTTCAGAGGGTGCTGAGAGCACCTCTCAGGATTAAAAATGCAGCAGTTCGACCCTAAGGAATCCCTCTCCCCCCTAGAGAGACTCACCATGTGCACACAGAGCTGCATGCCGGAGGTGCGGGAAACCTCGCGGCACCCATAAACAGGGAGATGCAGGTGGCTCAGTCACGCAGCGTTCAAATGAAGTTCAGGAATGAACAGGCGGCTCTGACGTGCTGCGGGAGGCAGCGCAAGGTCTGCTGAGGGTTGAGAACACTCGGGCTGCTGTAGAGAGTGGGTACCCTACGACGCAAAACAGAGGCACAGAAGGACAAATCCAGGGTGATCTCCCTTACCTGTCATCCCTAGAGTCAAACTCACAGAGACAGAAGGCGGGGGCCGGGGGCTGGGGGTGGGGGAACGGCGGGGTTCGTGTTTGATGGGGACAGAGTTTCAGTTGGGGGAGCTGGAAAAGTTCCGGAGACGGACAGCGGTGATGACTGCACGACGGCGTGAATGCACTTGACGCCACCGAACTGCGCAGTTGGAGACGGTTAACCTGGTACGTTGCGTGTGATATGTAGGCTTCCATGATCGAAAAACAGGAAGAAGGGAAGCGGCCGGTAGGTAGTGTTGAGGGGACACTTATTCTTCTCTGCCTTTATTCTTTTGCACTGCTGGAATTTTAAAAAAATCACATAGTCGTGTTAACAAAACGTATTACAGAAACCTAGAGTTACGCCACGGAAACCTGCACTTAGCACGCCCCGCCGGGGGCCGTGGCGGTAGGGGTCAGCGTTCAAGCAGTGGGTTTGACACGGGGCTCATGTTCCGGGCTCCTGCAGCGCTTGCTGGGTGAACTGGGGGAGACCTGGGGAGTCCCTGGGCCCTAGCCGATATCCGCATCTGTGCAAACAGGAGGCTGAGTCCAGTCCCACCCTCGCTGGCTGTGGCCTTGGGCTAGCGGCCTCCTGGGCATGGCTGAGCAGGACCAGGACGGCAGCTGGGCCAGGCAGAGCCTCCTGGCAGGACTGGAGAGCTGCCCTCGCATGCCGAAGCCGGCGGCAGCCCTCTAATGAGAAGGAGGGGACAGCCGGAGCCATCTGCTGTAGCACTGCATCTGAGAGGCCTCCGGCTTCTGCCAAGCCCCTCTTGCCAGCCGCCCCCATGATGACAGCGGAAGGGAGCCCCTCTGCCTCTTTAAGTGGCGACTTCTCTCTCCAGCCTCCCGGGGGCTCTTCAGGGCCGGGCAAAGCCCCCCGCCAGCACACCCAGCACACTGGGATGAAATAGAAACAGGCGCTCTATCCACAGACCGGGTGCTGCTGGGTGTGAGTTTTCCAGTCTGTAGATGGGGCAACGGGGTCCTGGGTGGCCCAGCCCTGTAGCACCGATACAGAGCAAAGATGGGTCCCTGCTCCCCGGGGAAAGGGTGGCTTCCACTCCGCTAGGACAAGATCTTCTGCTGAGTGGTAAGTGGGTGGGGAGAGGGAGGAGGCCAGAAGGCCAGGGCGGGGCCAGGGCGCTTCTCCTAGGAGGGGCAGAGAGCCGGGCCTGGGGCCGGGAAGCAGGATGGGGTCCTTGGGGAAGGAAGAAGGAAAAGACTCATCTCCTGGAGGCAGAAGAGGGCAAGAACTGGAGCGAAGCATCCACCAAGGCGAGGAGGAGCCCGTGGGGGAGCCAGGTGGGCCTGGGGGCAAAGCCCCAGCTCTGCCTCAATGCCGCTCCTCCTCTCTGAGCCTCGGTTTCTCCTCTGCAAACCCGCAGCAAGCTCACACTCAGCACTTCCCTGAGTGCGGCTGTGAAGACGAGGCAAGATGATCACGCGCAGCACCTAGCGCTGTGCCTACTCGTCGCGGGCGCGCTCCGGAGAGGAAGCTCTTATTACTCCTGCTGCCGTTGTTGCTACCTGAGATCGTGGGTGGTTTCAGCCTGAATACCTGTCTTTCGGAGGTGCATTTAGAGGAGAAGGAAGCAGAGAAGGGAAGAATTGGAGAGCGGCTGGTGTGGGACAAGGGGGATGGCAGGGCAAGGGCGGGCTGGGAGGAGAATGAGGATTGGGCTCCGGACTCGAGAGCAGGATCTGAGAAATGGGAGACAGGGACCCGCCCCTTCCTCGGGTGCTCCATGGGCCTCCCCAGCCCCGGCCCAGGCCTCCTGCCCTGCTTTCTGCAGGCTCGTTTTATGCTGCTCTCAGCCTATCGGTAACCAACGTTGCAGCTGGACCAGCCCTTGTGGTTAGTGCTGTGATTGCCAGACACCCTTCAGCAACAACCATCAGGAAAGTTTGGAAAGATATGGATTTATTACTCACAGGATCTGGAAATCACACAGCATACCTGGGCCACACGTGGAGGTCACAGGTAGAGAGAGAGCATGGGCTTGGCGTTCTGCTTTGATTGGGGTGGAGGGTGGGGGCCTGGGGTTCCAGAGACTCACTCTTTATTGGTGAATTTAGAACACGAGAGGGAAATTTAAAGCACAGGAAGAGAAAGCAAACACGTAGCCCAAATGGTCAGGTTATTGAAATCAACCGAGATCTTTAAAAGAAAGGTGTCTCAGCGGGGGGGAGTGGCCTGCTTTTTATCTAGTGTGGCTGGCCCTGTGTTTATGGAAGACGGTCATCTTTGAAGTGAATGCCTCGAAATCAAAGCTTAAGCCAGGCGCTTGTATTATAAAAAGAAAAAACGACATCGGGCTTTACACTACGATATTCCACTTTGCCCTTCCTCCCTGATCCAGTCATTCGCAGGGCACCTGCTAACATTCCCTCCTGAAGAGTTTAGATTGGAGCGAGGATTAATTGTGGAGAGAGAGAGCGAGAGGAGAGAGAGCGGGGAGATATGATTCCCCACGGGCTGCAGTTAGAAGCTGGGCCAGAGCCAGCAGACAGGCTGATGGCTAAATGGGGACATTTTCTTGTACCTTCCTGAGCTCCTGGCTGAGTTTCTCCTCTGTGCATCTCACCTCAATTGCAGGCGAGAAAACCAAGGCCTCGGGAGGCCAAGGGACTGGCTCAAGGCGGAGAGACAGACGGTGGCCAGCATAAGCCCCTGAGCAAAGCGGCGTCAGCACAGGGTGAAGGAAGAAAAAGCATGCTCTGGGCAGGTGGCCCAGACCGTCAGCCAGGTCTCAGTGGTTGGGGGCAGTGTGTTTTGGGGGTGTTGACCAAATGCCTCGTGAAAAGCGTGGAGCTATGGACTGTTGGCTCCACTAACATCTAAAACTCTGTTGAATGAATTCGTGAGTTGAACTGAACGTCAGAAGGTAGCTGAGCGGCAGGGCTCCCGGTCCACAGGTTTATGTGATCGGCGCTGTCGGGGACGTGCTGTGTGTCTGGCCTGCGCGGGTGCTTGACCAGGACTGTCTTCCCTTAACGCTGCGAGCGTCGCATTCTCCGTCAAACCCTGGGCCAACCTGAGTTCAAATTTCGGCTATATCACTTACCCAGGGCAGGTCCCTTCTCGTGGAATTGGTACCCTTATCGTCACCATTTTACAGATAGAAAAACCGAGGCTCTGAGAAGCTGATGACTTGCTCCACAGCCCACGGTCAGTGGGGAAGCTGGGACTTGAACCCTGGTTGATCTGACTCCAGAGGCTGCTCCGTTTGCCCAGTCCATGGGGGCTAAGGAAACCGGCGACGTCTTTGGCAGAGCACAAGAGGAGAACACAGGTCCCTCTGTCCCATTTCTCAGATTGTGCTCCTGAGTCCAGAGCCAAATTAATTGTCATATCCCCAGACCGCCTCAGCCACACTGTCGCCCCTGCCTGGCCCAGCCTGACCAGTCTCCCCTCCAGTGCTTCCTCTGACGAGGAACAAGCTCTGATGAGGGAGACAGCCAGGCTTCCCGGGCTGCAGTCCAGGCTGCGACTGTGTCCTCGGGTAAGCTGCTTCCTTTCTTTGGCCTCAGGTTCCTCATCTGTGAGGTGGGGACCTGCCCTTGTCTGAACCAAATGGATAAAACTGAGCACTAGAATGACCAAAAACCACCTCCACACACTGTAAAGGGCTGAGAGACTCACAGCCAGGGCTGTGGGGAGTGGGAGGGGTCGGTGGACCCTCCCCTGAAGCTCTGTGGCCTTACCGGTAGCTCTTACTCTGCACTCAGAGGGGAGCGGGCACATGGACTGTCCCCAGAGACAGCCTGTCATTTTGGCTGAGCCTTAAGATACTTTCCATTGTCACTGTGGACACTGGAGCTACCCCGGTCCTCCAGGCTCAGGAGGCTGTTGGGATGGACCTGCCTTCCCCGAGCAGTCACGGGAACGACTGGGAAAGGAGAAGGCTGGGGAGCTCGATGCATGCAGACAGGTGCCCCGGGGGTGGGGTCTCAGCAGACCGGGAGGGAGGAACGGGGGTGCAGCTCCAGGTTGGCCTCACATTCCCTTGAGCAAATCCCTTCCCCTTACTGCCGTCCTGGGCCTCTTGCTCGGTTCAGCCTGGGCACATGCCCAGGCACACGGCAGGCACCTGTACGCCTGTCTAGCTCACTGCGGCAGCCCCTGCACCCGGCTCTTGGGAGAGTCCCGGCTTGTTTTTGTTTCTTGTCTCCTGCATCTCTTCCCCCACCTCCCCATCCCCTCCCACGTTTCCCACCTGACCCAGAGGCCATCCGCATCCCCGTGTGGTTGGGATAGAGGATGGGGCGTCCACGCTCTGCAGGACTCCATCCTCGGCCGGCTACTCAGGACCAACGAGCGTTGTGAGCCCCAGGCTGGGGTGAGCCATGCAGCCGGACAGTGACAGCGGGAGGATCAGACGACCTTACCCAGAGCAGCCCGGGCTGTGCAGCTTTAATTTATTTAATCAATTCTGGCCCCCAGGCTGGGGAAGGAAAACGGCAGGATATTAAATCTGTCGCTTGCACCAATCTGTCATAGGGATGTCAGCCCACATTGATTCTCCCCCTCCCGCCTTTAATAACTATCTCCTCCGGGGGCCGCTGGCTCCACCAGTCCCAGCCTGGCCTCTGCCCGCGAGCAGGTGGAAAGGAGGGGCGAGGAGTCGGGGCACAAGGACCTTTCAGGGGACAATTAATGTTTAGAGTTGGGAGGCAGGGACCCGGGGATCATTTGTAATCCAAATCCTTCTGTGTATGGATCAGGAAACTGAGTCCCGAGGGCAGAGGGGAGTCGCCTCAAGTAGCACAGCCACTTAGGGGCAGGACCAGAGCTAGAATCCCAGACTCTCGATGCCAAGGCGAGGGGTCTTTTTATTCATTTAATCAACATATTTTTCTTGCATGACTAATAAGTGGTGATAGTATCGATTGCTCACTGGGCACAGTATTGGGTTCTTATTACTGCTGTAACAAATTACCATGAGCTTAATGGCTTAAAACAACACAAATTTATTACCTGATAGTTCTGGAGGTCGGGTGTCCGAAATGGGTCTCGCTGGGCTAAAATCCAGGTTTGGGGTTGGCCGGGCCGTGTTCCATCTTGAAGGCTCTAGGGCAGAATTCATCTCTGTGACTTTTCCAGCATCGAGGGGCTGCCAGCCCCCCATTCCTTGGCTTGTAGTCTTTTTCCACGTTCAAAGCCAGCAAGGGATGGTTGAGTCTTTCTCACATCACATCGCCTGGACGTTGACTCTCCTGCCTCCCTCTTCCACGTCTAAGGACTCTTGCGATTACCTTGGGCCCACACGGATAATCCAGGTTCATCTCCCCACCTCCAGGTTAACGGATCAGCAACCTTACTTTCATCTGCAACCTGAGTCCTCCTGGTTCTGTAAAGTACCCATTCACATGTTCCGGGGATTAGAATGTGCTCATTTTGGGAGGCTGTTATCCTGCTGACCGCAGGCTAGTCAGCAGACCAGGCTGAGCATTTCACGTTCAGCACCTCGCTTCATGCTTACAGCAACGTACTGTAATCGCCACTGGTTTACCCACACTGTACAGATGAGAAACTGGGCCTCAGGGAGACTGAGACTTCCTAAGCCTTGGAGCTGGGATTCAGACTTGGGCCCAGAGGAGCCCAAAGGTTAAACTCTCCCCTGCTCTGCTGTGCTGGGTGGGTGGGTGGGGTCGGCGTGTACAGTAGCCCAGGGAGGGGTAGCCTGGCGTCTCCTGCTGTGGATTGGAGCAAGGAGGGCAGGATCCCGTAAGAAATCTGCCCTCTGCCTTGGCCCACGGAGCCGGATGAAAGAGCCACACTTTGAAACGGGGGTTGGGGGGAGATGGCCAGCCCGCCAGACTTTGGGAGGCACTTTGTGCTCTTGAATAATTGAGTTCCATACTCTGCCTCCCTTTCCCCAACCCACTCTCCCTCATATGATTTATTTGCTCATAAAATTGAAGGCCTTCTTCTCTGGCACCATTTTCTATTTAGCTTAGACAAATATTTAGCAGCCAGACCTGACCTTAATTCCCTTAAATATCAGGGGCCCTGGAAGATGGAGGGCCTGCCCAGCGGGTGAGGACGTGATGAATCTGGAGTGGGTAGAACAGCCGGGGTGCTGCTTACCCCTTGCCCTGGTATGGACCACGTCTCCCAGTGACCATCCAGGTACGTGCCCCCCACCCCCCACCCCCCGCCAACTGTCAGGTCTCCCATCCGCTGAGGCTGCAAGAATAGGTGGGTTGCAAGCGGCAGGGTTCTAGCAACTCCCCAGATGACAACTGTGATGTTTCACCTACGGCCTGATTCTTGGCAATATGTTCCTGGGTCTGGATCTGGATTTGGGGCTGTCACGTTTTAGCTCCATGTCTCTGAGCCTCAATTTTCTCATCAATAATATATATTTGTTAAAGCCGGGTTAGTAGCAATACCTCCCTCACATTTCTGTTGCGAAGATCCAATCCAAGTATCCATGAATAGCTCCTAGCAGAGTGTTGGGCATCACAGAAGCCGTCCGTAAATACTGTTTGTCGCAGGTTGAATTGTGCTCCTCAAAAGCTACATTAAACCCTCAGGATCTATAAATGGGGACTTATTTGGAAGTAGGGTCTTTGCAGCTGTAATCAGGTTAAAATGAAGTCATAACGGGATTTGAGTGAGCCTGACCCAGTGATGGGTGTCCTTATAAAAAGAGGGAAATTCGGACAGACACACACTCAAGAAGAGCACCACGTGAAGACGGAGGCAGAGGCTGCACTGCGGTATCTACACATCACGGGTGCCAAGGATGCTGGCTGTCACCAGAAGCTAGGAGAGAGGCACGAAACAGACGCTCCCTCAGAGCCTCCAGAAGGGACCGATTCTGTCAACACCCAGATTTTGGACTTCTGGCCTCCCAGATGGTAAGAGAATCGATTTCTGTTGTCTGAAGCCATCCAGCTTGTGTTAATCTGTCATGGCAGCAACAGGAAACTAAGACAGTTATTAAGAGGCTGCGAGAACTCTGAACGCAGGGCTGGGTGCGCAGTGGTGCTCAGGAAGCCCCAGCTCCCATTCTGCCTCCACCTCCTCTTCTGTCCTCCTCCGCCTGGCACCCATGCCCTCCCTCCTCCCCGGCTCCTCTGGAGTGGCCCCCTGTTCCCCACCCCACAGGCGGCCAGAGCAGTTACGGCCCTACTCCGAGACCCGTGACACCTCATTACCAGGCAGAACATAGCATAATTTCACCCATGGACAGCGCGGAAAGCCAGGCCTCTGCTGGGGTAATGGATGGGCCAGAAGCTACTCTCGGTGCCTCCCGCGCCCTCCCGGGCCTGGCAAATCTCTGAAGCGCCCGAGAAGCTGGTGCACAGCACGCTTCACAGCTGAGGCGCACAGATAAACCGCGGCAGCTCGGTCCTGGAGCGCACATCAGGAAATTAATGGGTATTCCGTGGGCAGCGCCTCTTGGCAGGCCCGGCTCCCGACTGGCTGCCTCCCCCGCCTGCTCATCTCCCCCTGCCAGGGCTTTGTCCCTTGTTCCCTTTGTTTCCTGTGTGCAATAAACTTGATTCATGCCAGCCCAGCCGGGCCCCGTCACCCAGCCCAAGGCCAGCTGTCTATCGCAACGACGAGCCGCCGTGGCTGCCGCCGTGGCTGGCCGTGGGCACAGGCAGCAAAGGACCGATGGGAAGTGGCACCATGGGCAAAGGCAGAGCAGATGTGGGGGCACCAGGCAGGTAGCAGAGCACCGGGTCTCTGTGACGTGCCTGAGCGGCGGACACCAAGGGGGACTCAGAGACGTGACCGTGGCCGGGCACTCTCAGATTAACCCTCTCTACCCCAAGAGCTGAGAGTAGACTTACCCCTGGGTTAGTTTCCTAGCCCTGCGGTAACAAAGCCTCACAAGCTGGAGAGGGGGGGTGGGTTTAAAAAAAAAATAGAAATTTATGCTATCAGAGTTCTGGATGCTGGAAGTCCAATATCAAGAGATCAGCAGGGCCAGGTTCTCTCCGAAGGCTCGAGAGAAGGGTGCTTCCTGGCCTCTTCCAGCTTCAAGTGGCGGCCCCCAGTCCTTGGGGCTCCACGCCTGTGTCACTCCAGGCTGCCTCTGACCTCGCATGGCCTTCTCCTCCCTGAGTCTCTCTCCTCTTCTTACAAGGACGCCCTACTCCAACGTGACCTCATCTGGACTAATGACATCTGTAATGATCCCATTTCCAAATGAGGTCACAGTCACCAGCACTGGGGGTTAGGGCTTCTACATATTTGGGGGGTACACGAGTCAACCCGTAGCAGCTCCCAGCGGTCTGGTCCCCATTCCCCTCTCTGTGTTTAGCTCTCACACGCCTGATGTGCCGCCATCCTGGGCCACTTGCAATTCCGAGATGTGCCACACGCACCTCCACACGAGCCGTGCCTTCTGCCTGGATGCGTGCTCACGTCTGACTGTCTGCCTGCTCCGTGCCCCATGGTCGTCCAGGCGGCGAATGCCTCCTCATCCCTCGAGATTAAGTTTAGCTGTCACCTCTCGCGGAAGCCCTCACTGGCCCTCTTCTCTAGGCCATCTTAGTGCCCTGTGCTTCCCTGCACTGCCTTTCCCGGCCCACGGGGTGGTCTTCGCTCATTCGCCACTCCTCCTCAGGCCCTTAGCTAACCGGTCCCCAGGAGACCGGGTCTGTGTTTCAGCTCTGTACCCCAGGAAATGAATGTTTGGATGGAGAGTACCATCAAGCAGCGTTTCTTGAGCACTTACTCTGTCCCGATGCCAGGCACTGTCCTAAGCCCTTTACTTATGTTGACTCATTTAATCCCCACAGTAACCCCACGAGGTGGGTGCTATCGTTACCCCCATTTCACAGGTGAAAAAACCGAGCTCAGAGTGGTTAAGCAACTTGTCCGGGGTCTGACGACTGACGAACTGCCGAGGCGGAGATTTGGATCCAGCCACGTGGCGGTCATCATGGCTCCCCCGGCCGCTTCTTCCCATGGTGCTCGACCCCCGTGGGGCGATGGACGCAGCTCCCATTTCCTTTACATTTAACTCATTTACATTTTAACCACGTTTTTAAAGAAATGGAGCAAAACACAGATAAACAGCCATTTAGAATCAGGACTCCATAATCCAGGAATCCTCCTTCCGAAGCAATCTGTTCAGCAATTGTTTTGTAAAGTAGGAGGAAGACCATGGCGGTGGCTGCGGTATCCATACTCCTAGCGGGGAGGTGAAAGCCAGCTTCTCCAGATTGGTCTTTTCTCCCTAGAAATGTCAGCGTGTGTCCCAGTTTGGGACTCCAACGTCCTGAGTCTTGGTGACCTCCAGGGGAGAAGGGGAAGGGGCGGCCAAGATGGGATGGTCCTCTGGGGACAGCCGTGCCCAGGGGCTCAGCATTGGGCCAAGTCATTCACCCCATGGCCTTGGAAACAGCTGGGGTTAGAGTCGAGCTCTGGCTCCATTACTTGCTGGGGTTAGAGTCAAGCTCTGGCTCCATTACTTGCTGGCCATGTGGCTTCAGGCAAGTCCCTTAGCCTCTCAGGACCTCAGTCTCCTCAGCTGTGAAACGGATCATGGAATATTTACCTAGTACTTGGCTGGCGAGGACCGAGAGAATGCACGGCAGCGCTCAGCTTCATTTCTGGCCCACGGGAAGGGCCGAACCCCCCTGCGGTCTGGGTGTCCATAATCCCAGGCGGAGGAAATGAGGGCTGCCGGCCTCGCTGCTGAGGGCGAGCGGAGAAGACAGCCAGAGTCCTGCCTGGAGGATGGGGATGGCGACCCCACAGGAGACGCCGTTCCCATAGCGTTCCCCCAGGAGGAGGCATTTGGGGGTGCGTGGATGAGGAGGAGCTGGATTCCCGGAGCAGGGGAGGCACAGGCGTGAAAGCCCAGCTCCTAAAACCCACCCGCCACCCCCCAAGTTCCTGTCGTGTGGTTTAAATGTGTGTGAGGTTTCCCGCACGGGGCTCGGTGTGGCTAGGTGCTATTTTCACACTCTCCTCCCCCAGGGATCAGGGGGCACGCACATCCCCTCACACCAGGCTTGGCACGCAGTGGGTGCCAAATACTTATCCCTCTCCCACATGGATCTGCACATAGTGGGTGCTCAATACATACTCCTCTCACTCAAGGACTGGCACATAGTAGGTGCTCGACGCATATCGCATTCACACAAAACATGGCACACGGCCATGTTCAACACACGCTGGTGTCTTCCCCTTTCTCATTTCTCTTTCGGAGCAGGAGCCGTATCTTCAGTTTGCCACACTGCATCTCACCCAGGGCCGAATGCACAGTGGGTGCTCAGTGAGTGTGGGCTGAGCGCAGTGATGGGGGGCACGTGGGCGAGCTGAAAGGGGGCAGCTTCTCCAGACCCTCGGAACCCGACCTGATGTGTGAGCGCGATCGCCGTCCTGGTGCCCATTTCCCAACTCCCTGGGGTCAGTAAGAGTCTGACCGCAGTTACTGCCTCACCAGCCTGCCCGTTAGCTCCTTGCTGGAGACCACGGATATGCTGCCACCGCCCGTCTGCCTCTCTCTCTTCCTCCTTCTCACTTTCCTGGGAAGGAGCCAGGTTCGATGAGCTGTGCAGGGCACCTCTCAGCACTCTGCCAGGGCTGGCGCTGGGCTCTGAGTGACAGAGGACTGGGAAGTGGGAAGTTGGCCAGTATGCTGTTAAAATAGGGCACAGAAGGCACCATGACCAGGAGGGTACTGGAGCCCATGAGGACCCCTTGCCTCCCTGGATCCTGAAAATCTGGGCACCTCACTCGATCTCATTTACCCCGAGCATTTATCCCTACCAAGCCCAGGGCTCGGTGCTTGGGGTCCTGCTGATCCCTGATCTCCTGGAGCCACAGTCCCCGGGGATAGATTGTAACGGAGAAGCATCATGCAGGCAGGAAGTGCTCCCATCCCCAAAGAAGCTCGATTGTGGTTGTCCATACCTGGAGGACTTGGTGATCTTCACTGAGAAGATGACATTCGAATTGGCCCTTGGTGGCTGCATAAGATTAGTCCAGAGGAGACAAAGAGCACATCAGGTAGTGGGAACAGGCCGTGCGAAGTGTGGAGGTGTGAAAGGGCGTGAAGGTGGGGACAGGGTCGCCTGCCCCCTTGACACATCTTTCTGGCCTGTGTGGATGCACCGGCTTCTCTGTTTCTTTGAGCTGGAAGAGGAGGAGAGAAAAACACTGGTTCTAAGATCTGAGGTCTACACTTGCCTCTAGCACAGGGTCGGAGGAGTTCTCAGAGGTCATCTAGCATCCGGGACAGCAGCGTGTCTAATTGTATTACGAAGCTGACCATCCGGGAGGGCTCACTCCCTGGGGAGATGCACTGAGAAAAGCTCTCGGGTCATCTCGAGGTCCTGCAGGCAGCAGTGCTGCGATGGACTGGCGATGTCTGCCAGGGAAACCCTATGCGAGGGTGGCACCTCTGATCTGGTCCAGTCCCCTGTTTCCATGTGTGGACACTGAAGCCCAGAGGGAGAGTCACTGGTCCAAGGACACACATGCCCGAGCTCTCCTCTCAATGAAGTGCTCTCTTCATTACACCTGTGCTTCTCAAACTTGAGCATGCAGCAGAATCCCCTGGAGAAGCCTGGTCAAGCACAGGTTCTGGGCCTCACCCCCAGAGTTTCTGATTCCGAAATCTGCATTTCTAATAATCCCCCGGGTGATGTTCCTGGTCCGGGGACCTCATTTTGAGAACCACTGCTCTACACCAACCTGCTAGAGTGAAAAATGAGGTTAATCCCATTTCTGAAAAATGGGGCTTAACCATACTCTCCTGAACTCCTGGAGTTGCAGAGAAGAGCATATGAGGTCAAGTTTGGAAATGTATTCTATAAAGTTAGAGCAGGGGTCCTCGACCTTGGCCGCACGCGAGGATCACCTGCTGGATATTTAAAAGTCCCGCTTGAAAGGAAATAGTAATCATGTGACGTGATGGAGGTGTCAGCTAAGGCTAAGGTGGTAATCATTCTGCAATATATAAGAGCATCAAATCAACACGTTGTATGCCTTAAATTTACACAATGTTCTATGTCGATTCTGTCTCAATAAAGTCCTATTGCCCAGGCCACAGCCCAGACCAATTAAATCGGAATCTCTGGGGAAGATCCAGCCATCAGTGTTTTCCAAACCTCCCTGGGGTGATTCTAACAGGCAACCAGTCTAGAGAAATTGTGAGGGACCTTGTTGAAAATGCAGATTCACAGTTAGGTCTGGGAGGGGACTGAGAGTCTGCCTTTTAAACAAAGGCTCAGCTGTTGCCGATGCTGCTGGCCCAAGGCACACGCTTTGATAAGTAAGGTCCAGAGCAGAAAGAGAATCTGCTGTGATCACCTCCGAGGGTTGGGCACATTTTAAGAAGGCAGGAAAGGGTTCATCCTCATGTCTGCAAGCCCTCCCTCCCTGTTACCCGTGTTGCCAGCACCCCATCCTGATTGCTTTGTTTCACCCTCTCTGCAGCCCTGGCTGAGAGGATCTGGGGATCACCCCAGAGCTCACCACCCAAGAGCAGCCCCTGCAGGCCCCAAGCTGCTTTGACAGGAGGGAGCCAACCACACCCCCCACCACTGCTCATTTCCTTCATTTCCATTCTGGTCTTTAGCAAACAGCGTCAGAGATGACAGATTTTTTGTTTGCGAACCCAGCCTCGAGGCTGGGAATGGACACCTCCCTCTCTCCCACTGCATCCTTTGTATCCCGCTGTCTTTTTGCCCAAGGCTCCTCCTTGCCGGTTGCCCACAAGGTATTTCAGCCAATTTGTGCACTGGTTGAATACCTACTGTGTGCGAAGGGGTGACTTTTTGCTCTATGACCTTGAACAAGTCTGTTACTTGCCCCAAGTGAGTAGCTTGTGGGTTAGAACTTTGTTTTAGTCACCTTAGTGTCCTTGGAGCCTAGTACAGTACCTGGCAAGTAGATCATGCTCGGCCAGTATTTCTTAAATAAATGCTGCTGAATGAATGAAGTCAGGACTTCACAGAGCCTTGGTTTCTTTGCCTATAGAATGGGGGTGGTAAGGCCTATTTATAAGAGTGTAGTGAAGCTTATCATTACTGAGATCTCCAGTCTACAGGTGGATAAACTGAGGCCAAGATATGCAAGTAGCAAGTCACTGGAGAAAGTCAAACTGGAGCCCAAGTCTATTACACTTGAGAACCTTCTTCATTCAGGGCAAAAGAGCCATTTGCCAGGCAACAAGTGAAGCTGGATCCAGGAGCTGTGGCCAGGCAGAAGGCCCTGTGGCTGGAGAGGAACGAAGCTGGTGGCAGCCCCAGCCCTGGCAGAAGAAAGTGGCCCGGGAGCCAGGTCAGCCATTGGCACCTTTGAAGATTGTCGCAGGTGGAGAGGCCAGAGCGAGGTGTGAACCTTCATTTTCTTTCCTGAAATATCTGCTCAGAAAGGTCAGCCAGCAAGAGTAGGCACCGATGCCAAGCTGGAAGTTGACACACTAGGCCAGGTGCCTGGGCTCAGAGGAGTCCAGTCTGGGGCAGCTTTCTCTGCCAGCCGAATGCAGCCCTTCCAAGGGGTGTCCTCACTGTCCACCTCCCCCTCTGAGCATCCCTTGTGCTTTCCAAACCCTTGTTTGCAGTGGCCTCTCCCAGCAACACTGCTTGCACCGTCCCAGGCCACTTCAAACCCCGTCTTCTCCTTGGATGAAGGGATGAGAGGGTGCCACATAGAAACACGACCGTGAAGGGCTAAAGATTGGTGGCAATGCCGAGACCAGGAAACTGGGATTGTGCCTCTCACCACACCCAGCTCACCCAGGTGAATCTACCATGTAGTGCCTGGTGCTGTAGGAGCTCCTGGTACAGGACAAATGCATCTGGCACCAGTGGGGGTGCAGAAAGGTATTTTGGTTCTGCCCTTCTCCACACCCATAGCTTTGGGCCCCACTCCGTATTTCTCCCTCTAAAGACTTCAACTCTTTGGAGATTCAACAAATGTATGAATCTTTGGAGATTCAACAAGATTCTCAGTTGTAAGTGATAGAAAACCTCTTTCTCCTGGTCTCAAAGCTGAAACACCCCAAAGTAGAAGAAGACTTCATGCATAGCTTGATCTAGGAGCTCAAGCCAAGCTTCTCTCTGTCTCTCAATTTGTGGTGAGGCTGGCACATGTTATTCTTGGAATAGATGTAGTAGCATGATGGTTATTGGTAACCCTTCTATACCCTCTCAGTTTCAAGTCCTGGAGGGAAAATAGTCTCTTCCTGGCTTCCTCTAACTCATATCATGCCCAGCAATTTGATAAAAGGTCCAGGATTGAATTCTTGTTGGTCTAGATTTGCCATGAGTCTATCCCTGAATCAATTACCGTAGCCTAGGGGATAATGGGACACCCTGATTAGGCCTAGGTCATGTGTACATTCCCCCCATCCAAACAACATGGCCTGAAGGGGAATGGTGGTTCTCTATTGGAAATTGGTGGGCTACTAGAAAAAGAAGGGCATACAGATGCAGGATGGAAAAAATAAAAAGTGTCCCCACAATGAGATTCTGAGGCTGTATAAATGAGTGATCTTGTGAGAACGTGACTCAAGGTTCTGAGGGATCCCTAAAGCTCACTTCTCAGATTTGGGACAATGGGGGTGCCAGAAGGTCAAGGTGAAGGTAAGGCTCCCCCATGTTCCCTTTGCTCTCCCTTGACATTTAACCCTTGGAGCCCGAATATTCTTTTTACATTTCTTCTCTGTTGTTATTTTGCAATGAGCATGACTAAGTTTCTGATGGGGAGGTGGAGAGTGAACTAAAGGCTCTGCAGGTAGCAGGTGCGGGGAAGGAAGCTGGGGATACCTGTCTAGTGGCAGAAATCGGTTTGAATCCGTGAGAGGAAAGGTGGAGGCATAAACACAGCACAGAAGATTGAATTATTGATCCCAGTTCTTCCCTCTCTTGGAGCGATATTTTGCATTCACACCCTCGCCATGGCTACATGGTGAGCTGAGTCCACTTTCCCAGCACTTGGCTTTGGGCTTGGCTGGTGACTTGCTCTGGCCAATGGGATGGTAGCAGATATAAGAGGCTTATCTTGTTATGTGGTGGTGTTTGCCCTCTAGCCAGAAAAGAAACTTGACTTGACCAGTAGCCATGGCCCCTTCTATGACACATGGAGCTGACATGAGCTGGCCCACAACCTGAAACAGAGCTCTCTAATCAGCCTCCAGACCTGTGAAAAAAATGTTAAGGGTTAATGTTAAATGCCCCTGAGATTTTGAAGTGGTTTGTCATGCAACATTATTGTGGCAATCGCTGATGGATATCAGTGACAAGGAAGATTGAAAGCTCTGGGTGACTGAAAGTGTGTGTAACATTCCAGCCCTACAGCTGGGACTTTGAGGATCCCATGGGATTAAGAACTGAGAGCCCAGGTTCTACAGTCCTCCCATGAAGTGCCATATGATCATGGGAAAGTCATCCCTTCAATGAGCCTCAGTCATCTCATCTTTAAAATGTGAAGAATAATGTCCAATCCTGACTTCTGACTTCAGTAGCTAGGTCCCGGAGCAGATGGTCCCAGAACTCCAGGCTCTGCTGTTGCTTGTGATCGGCCCCTACCCTGCCCCCAGCCCTTGCCTGGGAAGTGGCCCCCCCGCAGAGTCTCCGTGCACCTTCACACAACAGACTCTATACGAAAAACAAGTCAGACTGCGATAAATGCAGAAATAGATGTGTGAAATTGTTCCAGGGGCAAAGAGGAGAGATTGTTGAAGACTTCTTGGGGGAAAGAGTGGGGGTAGGGTTGGGGGGTGGCTTCATCATAGAAGTGAGGAGTCGGGCCTTAAGGATGAGTCATGTTTCCTCTGGTAGAGAAGAGGAGAAAGCGTTTCAGGCAGATGGAGCGACGTGAGTTAAGGCTGAGAGGCATGATGGAGCCTGGCATGTCTGAGCGATGATGGGCTAGCTTTTCAGCTAGGGCCTGAGTCTGGGCTGCTGGGATGGGGAGAGGTTGGAGAGAGGCCATTAAGGAGGAAAGGCTTTGAGCGCCACATTCAGTGTTGGGGAAATGCCCTGCGGGCAGTGCCCTGCGGGCAGTGGGAGGGTGGCGGCATGGAGCTCCTGGAGCAGCAGACCCTCCTGCAGAGAACAGTGAGAGTCATAGGGGCTTCCTGGATGCCCCTGGAGCTCTCCTGGCTTCCCGCAGCCCCAGGCCCAGGGGAGGTCAAGGCCTGGATTCAGGGCCTTTGTAGGCCCCATGCCCTGGGAGCCCCGCAAGGTGAGCAGGTTTGAGAGCAGGAAGATGCCGGGAATCTGTTGGAGTTGAAGAGGAGTCTTTTAGAGATAAATGATTGAATGAGAACGGGCGAGTTTCCAGCTAAGACAAGAGGAAGCGAGAGGGTGGGGAGGTGAGCTGCTCTGGATCACAGCATCAGAAGAGAATGACTGAGCCTCAGATGTGGCCCCTAACCCCATCCTCTTATCTCCCAGACATGCGGCTACAGTGAGAAACCCCTAGGCCTGGCACTCAGACCTGGGTTCAAATCTCGGCTCTGCCATTGACTAGTTGTACAACCTTGGACTGGTGACTTAACCTCTCTCAGTTCCCTCTTTTGTAAAACGGGGACTAAAATATCTACTTTCTGGGACCGTCGTGGATTAAATAATAACAGCTGACATTTACTGAGCACTTTTGTCTAGGCACCGATCCCTGGAATTTCCAGGCACCCCTAACTCCTCAGCACAGCTTTAGGAAGTAAGTATTTATTCACGGATTAAAATGATAATGATCGCAAAATCCTCAGGGGACTATGGAAAGTCTTCTGCACTTGGCCCAGGAATGCTGAATCCCACTTTCCTGATTTAGCAAACAGGATGAGCATTAGCTGACCCTGGGCTGCTGATACACACACCAGGAAGGCAAGAATTAGAAGGTACAGAGCACTGAGCAATTCAGGGCGGGGAGATGGAATCAGCTTAGAGTTTTAAAGAAAATTCAAAAGAAAAAAGCATCCGCCCAACTGTCCATTCAAGGCCCAAAGAGAATGGATTGCACCACTTCTGGCCTTCTCGCAGGTGCTAATGTCCCCAGCAGAGCAAAGGGACAGGAGAGTGTGGGCTCAGAAGCCCACTGGGTCTTACAAACCCTGACTTCTCTGAGCCACATTTTCCTGGTGTGTAAAAGGGAGATGATTATTTTCCAAGGGCTGTTGTGAAGATGAAAGAGGATGATGCATGGAAAACGCTTGATATGGGGCTTGTCACACAAATGCTCAATAAATGTTTACTGTGGTCATTATCAAGGGAAGGAAGAAGCGTAAAGGAGGGAAGACGAGGAGTCTGGAAATGTGGGGATAGAGACAGGAAAGGAAACTAGAGGAGGAAGGGGAGGAACAATGGAAGGGAGAAGGAGCAGAGGAGGAGAGGGAGAGAAAGAGGAGGAGCAGGAGCCAGAGAGGAAGGGGACGGGACATGCCACCAGCCCGGCTCCCCAGGCACAGCCAGCTGTGCTGGCCTGGCCCAGGCTGCTCCCCCATGTAGACTATTCACGCATTCCTCCTGCATACTGCTGCCACATCTGCCAAGCATGGCCCTGGATACCAGGGACAACAGCTGTCCCCAGACGTGCCCAGCTGCAAAATGAGAACCTAGAGGTGTCGTGAGGGACATAGAGGCCTTGGAGGGGTGGCCAAAAGGGCAGTGTTGTCAGGAGGCAACCACACCACTGAAATCACCAGGCCCCGGGCCTCATTCTCTCCCTCGGCAAATAAGAAACTAGGAGATAACCTGGCATTTTGTGTCAGGAGATGCCAGTCTTGTAGTGTGCCCTGGCCCCTGTATCCTGTACTGGAAGGTATGGGTATGACCTTGCCCGCCTGGGTCCTGGGGAATGTCCGGCCATTTTGCAGGACAGCCTTTCTAGTTTCCATGGGCAAATCTCATCAGACAAAGCAATTCTCAAACTGGAATGTGAGCTCTGTCTCAGAAGGTTTCCCTTGATTAATTGGGGCTCACAGAGAGGAAGCGACTTTCCTAAGGATAAACAGAGAGATTCATTTAGTAGTGCTGTAGAGCTAAGATGGGACCTGAGTGCCACAGTAGGAGACTCTGAGGGTGGGTACCCAATGGGAACCTGGTTCGTCAGGGAGTGGTAGAGAGGGACAGATAAGTGTGGTATCTTCAACATCAGGCAAAACTTGGTTCAAATTCTTTCCATCGCCGATTCTTTCTGTGACCTTAATGAAGTCCCTTAACCTCTCTGATCTTCAGTTTTCCCATCTGTAAAATGGGGGAAAATAGTGCAGTAAGGAACTTGGGCTATAGAATCAAACCATATGGGGCCGAGTTCTCAGTATTTACTTGCAGTGTGACCTGAAGCCACTTACTCTCTGAGCCTCAATTTCCTCACCTGTAACGAGGATAAAAGGACTCACCTCATGGGATGCTTGTGAGTTCAAATGCAGTAATGCGTATGTACAAGGACTGGTACTCAGTGAATGCTGACCGCTGATTATTATTGGTGCTGATGCTAGTAGCATCTCTGGCTGCCTAAAGGTATTTTAACTGCCTGGGCACTGATGATCTGTTGACCTGCCTTTCACTCCAGGGGCTCTAGCCACAGAGTTCTCTGGCACAGAACATTCTCTGCACAGAATGTGCTGGAATAGGAGCTGGCATTGGGGCAGCCCATCAGAGCTACACAGATTCCTGACTGGGAAAATGCCAGAAAAGCTTTTTCTTGCTGTCACTGCAGAGGCCCAGATGGAACTTGGTGGTCAGAGTTAAAGCTGGCCTGACTCCTGGCGCCAGTGGGCCAGCCAGGCTGACTGGGGCAGTAGGCGGTGCTGGCCAACTTGTGCCAGGAAGCCAAGGCCAGAGGGACAAAAGGGCAGGGCAAGGTGAGGAGGGCTGAGCTTCTATGCTGAGTCATGGAAGAGCTCACACAAAGTCAGGTGCACCAGGAGCCTTGGGTATTCCTGAAGAGGGGCTGGGAAACAGGCCCTATACATGACCATACCCTCCAATGCTTGGGCAGCTCCACCGGGCACTCAGAGACCTTCATCAGGTGTAAGATGAGTTATTCTTGAACCTCAGCATTACTCACACCAAGCATCACACCACCTCCAAGGATCCATCTCAGTGGCCGTGTCCATGCTCCTCATCCCTTTGCCCTCACCTCAACCATGGTCCGGAAAGGTTGGGAGCGCAGAGTCGGCCACTGTCCGTGGTCCTGAAACACCGCAGGACTGTGCATGGGACCTTCTACCCAGCATCTCCTGGGAGTTCAGGTGACGATCTTTATTTCCTATCTCTGAGGTTTCTTTTATGGATGCAGAACCAGCAGATTCATGACTTTAGGCTTAATTATTTATGTAGCTAGTTTCCTGTTTTTTAAGTGTTTCATCACATTTACCTGAAAAACTGGGAAGTCCATATTCTCCATGGCCTCCTATCCATTCTAAATTCATTCTTTCTGTCCATATTCTCCTCAGAGAACACAGTTAGAGGGGCTCTAGAGCCCATCTAACCTCATGTCCTTATTTGTCAGGTCAGAAGGAGAGGGCAGAGTGGGAAGGGGACCAAGACCACAGTGTAAGTTAGAGCAAATCCGGGGCCAGCATGTAGGTCTCTTCACTCCCCATCTACCTCATTCCCCACTGGCCCGCACCACACTTCCCTGCCAAGAGAAAAGAGAGCCACAGGCAGCATGGAATCTCCTTCCAGGCCTCTTTCCATATAGAACACAGTAGCTACAATTTATTTCCGGCTCACTCTGTGCCACTCACTGTGCTGCATAACATCTCCCTCCTTGGTAGGGGGTGGCCACTGACCCCAGTTTACAGGTAAAAAAGTGAACTTGAGTACATAAAGGGATTTTCCCAAAGCCACAAAGCTAACATGTGACTGAGTTGAGATTAAAACCAGAACTTTCGGGGTATTTCTGACTTCTACCTTTCAAGCCAGTCCTAATATTCAGACCCTCAGGGACTCTACTACCCAACCTGGAGGGTATATTCTCTTCTGTACAATGGGACAGTCTTTGGCTGATACCACACTGTCCGGATGCTTGGCAGGATCCTGCTCTTCCCTGCCAGCACTTTGATCCTGCTACGTGCACTGCCCCCTCAGAGTCTAACCCTCATTGACTTTCACTCTTGAAGGCCTCAGCAGTACTTGACCTTCTCTAGATGCTGAGGTCAGAGCAAGTCCCCTAGATACATGAATGGGGATAAAGGGACCGCCTTGTTGGGAGATGATTGTGCAGCAGTGTGAATATTGATGAAGCTGTAATTGGCTCCCTCTTTCAGAGCCCGGGTGTCTGCAGGCCCAGGCGCTGGGGCTAATTGTTGCAGGCAATTAATAACTTGGATCGTATTCACTCTGGCGCAGGCTGCTTGCTTCCTTGGAGGAGGCAGGCAAGGCTGGGAAAGGAATGCTAGGCCCGGCTGCTTGCAGAATTCTGGAGGAGGCAGGAGTGGAGGGCTGCCATCTGTTCAGCCTCCCCCAGATCCTGTCTACAGCACCACACCCCAGCCCGGCCCTATCACCTTTCCCCAGACCTCTCGCTCTTCTCTCAAATTACTGGCCCCCTCTACCCTCTTTCTCCATCTTCTGAACAGATCTCCAGGAAGAATGGGGCTGGGGAGAAGAAAGATGATGATTTGAAAAATGCTTAGGACTGAAACCTGAGAGGCCTGGGTCCAACCCATGCTCTTCCACTAACTTGTTACATGACCTTGAGTCAGAAATTCATTTGCCATGAACTTGGGCAAGTTTCTTGAGCTCTTTTGCATCCATTATATCACACGAAATGCGACCAATCCTGAAAGTCATGGAAACAGGGATTGATCATTCTATATATTATAATCTCTCTAACTATGTATAACTATAACTATATAATCCTATGTGTATATATATATGTATATAACTAATTATCACCTATAAATCTATGCTCCACCTCAGCTAAAAAGATAATTGCAGACATATTATAGGCAGAGGTTATTATACTCCCATTTTGCAGCTGAGGAAACGAAATCTCATAAAAATGAAATGATTTGCCTAAAGTCATACAGTTAGTTAAAGACACACAAAAAATCAAATCCAGTTTTCTAAATCTAGTGCTCTCTCCAGCACACCCAGTTCACTTGCCTCTATTCATTGGCTTTCCAGAGGAGGCGAAATTGGAAGTTGGGGCCAAGAGCTCCAGAGTCAGTGTGTTAGCAGATTGAAGAGTAAATTACTTATAAATGTAATCACTCTCTTCCCTGATTCTGGAACAAGGGAAAAACTGTCTTCATCTATTGTATTTAAAAGATAAACATCCCAACCCTCCCTATATACTCTTATCTTCAGCTGCTCAGCCATCTGGTGGGAAAACTTTATTTGTATACAGTCCGCCTCACCAGGATTGGGGCTAAGAAGTGAGAGGTGTTATGGTCACTTCCAGGTCATCTCTTGCCCAGCAGGTAATACTAATAATAAGAAAATGGGGTCAAAAAAACAACAGTGTTGGCAAGGATGTGGAGGAAAGGGAACCCTCATACATTGTTGGTGGGATTACAAAATTGGTACAGCCGCTATGGAAAACAGTATGGAATTTTCTCAAAAACCTAAAAATGAATATACCTTTTGACCTAGCAATTGCATTTCTGGGTATTTATCCAAAGAAAATCAAAACAATAATTCATAAAGATGTATACACCCCAATATTCATGGCAGCACAATTTACAATAGCCAAGAAATGGAAGCAACCTAAGTGCCCATCAACAGATGATTGGATAAAAAAATTATGGTTCATATATACGATGGAATATTACTCAACCATTAAAAAAAATGAAATCTTACCGTTTGCAACGACATGGATGGACCTAGAGGTTATTATGCTGAGTGAAATAAGTCAGACAGAGAAAGGTAAACACCATATGATTTCACTTATATGCAGAATCTAAGGAACTAAAAGAATAGACTAATCAAAAACAGACTCACAACTATAGTGGAAAATTTGGTGACGGACAGAAGGGAGGAGGATTGGGGAGCTGGGAGAATGTGGTGAAGGGTTAAAGAAGTACAAATTAGTAGTTGGTTGTTGTTCACGGGGATGGGGAGCATGGCATAGGGAATGCAGTTAGCATTAATATGATGGCTAAGTGGAGGGTCAGGGCAGGGAGGGAGCAATTGGGGGGATCGTTTATGAACTATATACACGTCTAACCAATGTACTGTATACTTGAAACTAATTTAAACACATATTTACATACATACATACATACATACATACACACATACATACATAGGAAGAAAGTGGGGTGGGGGAGTTAGTGTTTTTTAAAGCTTGGTTTATGCCATGCACTGTGCTAAATGCTATTTTGGCCCTGAGATTATCTCATTTTATAAACTCTTTATAATCACTACTATGAGATAGGTACTTTGACCATTCCCATTTTACAGATGAGGTGACAGACTCAGCAAGGTAAAGTGCTCTCCTCAAGGTCACATAGCTGTAAGGGGTGGAACAGAGACACAATTTTACAGGGAGCAGCGGAATCAGTGCCGAGCTCAGAGGCTCTGCTTCAGACACACTTGGAGAGAAAATAGAAATAAAAGGATGGGAGCTAAGGACAAAGCAGCCCTTTACAGCTCCAACCCCTTACAAAAGAAGGCTTTTCAATTAGTTGTGAAGACAGAGTACAAGGGAAGTCGTTTATTGGCACCAAGAGGCATTTAAATAAGACCCAGGAAGAACTTCCACCAGACAGCACTGAAATAGAGGGTCAGAGGGGAGGTAGAACCTTTTCTACAGCCTTTTAGTTGGGCAGATTATTTGGCCATCGGAGTCATCTTTAATTAACATCTTGAGGTAAAGAAGGCTGGGGGGTGGGGGGCACGATCTCAGGTTGGGCAAGGATCTCTGAGTGCAGCATTCCCAGGCTCCTGTAAACAGGAGTCCTGCAGGCAGAGTAGGAAGTGAAGGGAAGGAATTCTGAGAATGAGGCCTCAGGAGGAGGATTCTCATGACTTTCCATACCCGCGCCAGCTCCCGCTGCCACCACTGGTTCCACTTTATGGCAGGCATATTTCAAAGGCCCGGTTCCATTTGCATTTTTAAAACCTTGCGGATGGCCTGGGAAAATTGCATTTTTCCAGTGTTCCTGCGTACCACACTCCTCATCTCCTTTCTCACTCCACTGGGCTTCTGCCTCTGCACCCTCTGTTCCCAGATGGTCCCCCACCAAAGGCAGAGCAAGCCCAGTCCCCACTGGAAATCATCTGGCGGTCTCGGAGGCCAAAAAGGGCTCTGGAGAGAGTGTGGCAAAGGTGGTCGCAGCTATGGCCAGCTGGACAGCATGAAACTAGGACCCCAATCCACTAAAACTAGTTCTCAGGGGAGTGGGGGCTGTGTCCTGAGTATGGGCTGAGGATGGCACAGCATTACAGGGTACATCAATGGCACTCCCTGTGGATTCATCAGACTAAGAGGAACACTGCAGGTGGCTTGGAGAACTTTGAGGAGGCTCTTGGAAGCAGCCTTCAAGCCAACTGAAAAGAGTAAGCCATTCACCCAGCAAAGAAAACTCTTTGCTCTCAGCTGGGCTTGGGAACACACTCTGTGTCTCTGTTATTGCTCCTTTAAAAACAAATCTTTTTCTGTTCTTCCTCTTACCCGCTCCCATTGCTCCACATTCTCTGCCTTCCCTCTGGAATGTGTCAAGAGGGACTGGAAGTTTGCAGGGTGGTGCTGTGTCTCTTCCTCTGTACTCAGGCGTCAGATGTGGCCTCTGATCTTGGGGAAGCAACACACACACTCTCCACCTCTCAGGAGGGCGCTCCTGTCTCTCTCTCTCCCCGTGCAACTCAGGGTGGCACCTTCTATGCCAGGAGCTGCCCTCAACCTTAATGTCTTCAAGGCCAGATGGAGCCCCTAATTGTCCTCTGACAGGCTTGGCCAGCCTGCAATGGCTCCCCTGACGAACCCGAGCACATGGGGAGTGAGTGCAGGGGCCAGGACACTGGCTTGGGCCATTTGCTTCTGCATACGAGCTCTCAAGGCATCCAGGGCCATAAATACCAATGTGTCCACTTGGCAGCTGGTCAGTGGGTACAGCATGTGGGGACTGAGCACCACTGAACTCCACAAAGCACCTTAAAGTTAGAGGTGCCCCAACTCAGTTTTCCCTTTTTAAACAGGAGGGTTGGGGAAACTAACATGGGCTGAGCATCTGTCTGTGGCTATGGCACTTGGTGTTTCATTTTATAACTCTCCCGTTTTTATTTCTCCCATAAGCTAGAAATTTCTGAAAGTAAGGATTGTGTTTCACCCATCTCTCTGTCTGCCTTCTTCCTCCCTCGGCACACAATCTGAGGATGTAGGGTAAACTCTTAGCTCACCCCTCACTCAACAGTGGCAATGTCCTCCCTTCTCACTGGCTTCTATAAGTAAAACCCTTCAGTCTTGCAGCGGGAGACTGGCAGCTCGTCCTCTTTAGAGGCATCCCCCTGGCTCTTGCTGGGTGACACCAGTGCCAATGCCCTCTGATCCCTGATGGAGAAAAATGGGCCAGGCACTGGCGGTGGCTCCCCAGCCTCTTCTTCTTGTGGTCCTCTGGCCCGTGGTATCAGGCCTACCGTGTGCTAGAGCTGGAGGGAAGCCGGGTCCCAGGGGCTGGCATGGCTCTGGTCTCTGGTGCCAGAGACCTGAATGGAGAAGGAAGGAAGAAGGGACAGTGCCAGGAGCCTGGGCTTGGCAGCTCCCTCCAGAGGAGACCCGGGGATGCCTTCGAATGTCAAAGAGGCTGGTGACCTGCCAAGGCTGAGTGGACTAAGAGAGGAACCTAGGAAACTCGGGGCCCGGGCAAGTGGCCAGGAATGGGCCCTTTGCAGAGGCGGGAACTGACCCCCAGGGGTCGCTGCACCGCTTGCAGCCTCAGAGGCTGGCAGTGGGAGCCCGGCTGTACCATCGCACGGCCCTGGCAGGGGGAGCAGCAGTCACGGCGGCGCCTGGCGGCGGGCTCCGGAGACAGCAGTGCGCGACTGAGCGCAGGCCCTAGCCCGCTGCTCACGCAAGGCCCGGTGGCGTGAAGGCCAGAGGTGCCAGTGGCTGGGGGTTGGGGCGCGGCTCCAGAGCCTCCCCGGGACACCCCTACATCCCGTGGTGGAGCCGGGACCCAAACAAAGGCGGACGGCGAATAAAAGGCGGCGGCGCCTCTTGCTCGGGATTTCGCGCTGGGGACCAGGATCCGCACCAGGCTGTGCGCGGTCTGTGTGCTCTGGAGCGGAGCGGGGAACTCCAGCCTCCTGCAGCTCCGAAGAGCTTTTCTCTGCGACTCCCGCGAGGGGACAAGTCCTCACGGGTGGCCCCAGTCTCGGCCCCTCCAGCGCTCCTCCCTCCTGCGCCCGCGGCTCAGCCGCCTGCTCAGCTCGGCCAGCCGAGGTGAGTGCGACGGCCGCTGGGCGCCATCCGGGTTGGGGCTGGGGAGGCATTGCTCGGAGGAGCGGGTCAAGTCCTCCGCGCCGCCCCCACCCTGGCCTGAGCAGGGCGGTGCGTGAAGTTCCCCCGCTCTCCAGCCAGTCGGGGATGCGGGCCTCGGAACCA
>NW_024350927.1:4889554-4907512 GCF_902729225.1 Pteropus medius | reverse complement strand
AATTTGGTGATGGACAGAGGGGAAGGGAGTTTGGGGGACTGGGAGAATGTGGTGAAGGATTAAAGAAGTACAAATTAGTAGTCGATTGTTGTTCACGGGGATGGGGAGCATGGCATAGAGAATGCAGTTAGCATTAATATGATGGCTAAGTGGAGGGTCAGGAGGGAGGGAGCAATTGGGGGGATCATTTTATGAACAATATACACGTCTAACCAATGTACTGTATACTTGAAACTAATTTAAACACATATTTACATACATACATACATACATACATACACACATACATACATAGGAAGAAAGTGGGGTGGGGGAGTTAGTGTTTTTTAAAGCTTGGTTTATGCCATGCACTGTGCTAAATGCTATTTTGGCCCTGAGATTATCTCACTTTATAAACTCTTTATAATCACTACTATGAGATAGGTACTTTGACCATTCCCATTTTACAGATGAGGTGACAGACTCAGCAAGGTAAAGTGCTCTCCTCAAGGTCACATAGCTGTAAGGGGTGGAACAGAGACACAATTTTACAGGGAGCAGCGGAATCAGTGCCGAGCTCAGAGGCTCTGCTTCAGACACACTTGGAGAGAAAATAGAAATAAAAGGATGGGAGCTAAGGACAAAGCAGCCCTTTACAGCTCCAACCCCTTACAAAAGAAGGCTTTTCAATTAGTTGTGAAGACAGAGTACAAGGGAAGTCGTTTATTGGCACCAAGAGGCATTTAAATAAGACCCAGGAAGAACTTCCACCAGACAGCACTGAAATAGAGGGTCAGAGGGGAGGTAGAACCTTTTCTACAGCCTTTTAGTTGGGCAGATTATTTGGCCATCGGAGTCATCTTTAATTAACATCTTGAGGTAAAGAAGGCTGGGGGGTGGGGGGCACGATCTCAGGTTGGGCAAGGATCTCTGAGTGCAGCATTCCCAGGCTCCTGTAAACAGGAGTCCTGCAGGCAGAGTAGGAAGTGAAGGGAAGGAATTCTGAGAATGAGGCCTCAGGAGGAGGATTCTCATGACTTTCCATACCCGCGCCAGCTCCCGCTGCCACCACTGGTTCCACTTTATGGCAGGCATATTTCAAAGGCCCGGTTCCATTTGCATTTTTAAAACCTTGCGGATGGCCTGGGAAAATTGCATTTTTCCAGTGTTCCTGCGTACCACACTCCTCATCTCCTTTCTCACTCCACTGGGCTTCTGCCTCTGCACCCTCTGTTCCCAGATGGTCCCCCACCAAAGGCAGAGCAAGCCCAGTCCCCACTGGAAATCATCTGGCGGTCTCGGAGGCCAAAAAGGGCTCTGGAGAGAGTGTGGCAAAGGTGGTCGCAGCTATGGCCAGCTGGACAGCATGAAACTAGGACCCCAATCCACTAAAACTAGTTCTCAGGGGAGTGGGGGCTGTGTCCTGAGTATGGGCTGAGGATGGCACAGCATTACAGGGTACATCAATGGCACTCCCTGTGGATTCATCAGACTAAGAGGAACACTGCAGGTGGCTTGGAGAACTTTGAGGAGGCTCTTGGAAGCAGCCTTCAAGCCAACTGAAAAGAGTAAGCCATTCACCCAGCAAAGAAAACTCTTTGCTCTCAGCTGGGCTTGGGAACACACTCTGTGTCTCTGTTATTGCTCCTTTAAAAACAAATCTTTTTCTGTTCTTCCTCTTACCCGCTCCCATTGCTCCACATTCTCTGCCTTCCCTCTGGAATGTGTCAAGAGGGACTGGAAGTTTGCAGGGTGGTGCTGTGTCTCTTCCTCTGTACTCAGGCGTCAGATGTGGCCTCTGATCTTGGGGAAGCAACACACACACTCTCCACCTCTCAGGAGGGCGCTCCTGTCTCTCTCTCTCCCCGTGCAACTCAGGGTGGCACCTTCTATGCCAGGAGCTGCCCTCAACCTTAATGTCTTCAAGGCCAGATGGAGCCCCTAATTGTCCTCTGACAGGCTTGGCCAGCCTGCAATGGCTCCCCTGACGAACCCGAGCACATGGGGAGTGAGTGCAGGGGCCAGGACACTGGCTTGGGCCATTTGCTTCTGCATACGAGCTCTCAAGGCATCCAGGGCCATAAATACCAATGTGTCCACTTGGCAGCTGGTCAGTGGGTACAGCATGTGGGGACTGAGCACCACTGAACTCCACAAAGCACCTTAAAGTTAGAGGTGCCCCAACTCAGTTTTCCCTTTTTAAACAGGAGGGTTGGGGAAACTAACATGGGCTGAGCATCTGTCTGTGGCTATGGCACTTGGTGTTTCATTTTATAACTCTCCCGTTTTTATTTCTCCCATAAGCTAGAAATTTCTGAAAGTAAGGATTGTGTTTCACCCATCTCTCTGTCTGCCTTCTTCCTCCCTCGGCACACAATCTGAGGATGTAGGGTAAACTCTTAGCTCACCCCTCACTCAACAGTGGCAATGTCCTCCCTTCTCACTGGCTTCTATAAGTAAAACCCTTCAGTCTTGCAGCGGGAGACTGGCAGCTCGTCCTCTTTAGAGGCATCCCCCTGGCTCTTGCTGGGTGACACCAGTGCCAATGCCCTCTGATCCCTGATGGAGAAAAATGGGCCAGGCACTGGCGGTGGCTCCCCAGCCTCTTCTTCTTGTGGTCCTCTGGCCCGTGGTATCAGGCCTACCGTGTGCTAGAGCTGGAGGGAAGCCGGGTCCCAGGGGCTGGCATGGCTCTGGTCTCTGGTGCCAGAGACCTGAATGGAGAAGGAAGGAAGAAGGGACAGTGCCAGGAGCCTGGGCTTGGCAGCTCCCTCCAGAGGAGACCCGGGGATGCCTTCGAATGTCAAAGAGGCTGGTGACCTGCCAAGGCTGAGTGGACTAAGAGAGGAACCTAGGAAACTCGGGGCCCGGGCAAGTGGCCAGGAATGGGCCCTTTGCAGAGGCGGGAACTGACCCCCAGGGGTCGCTGCACCGCTTGCAGCCTCAGAGGCTGGCAGTGGGAGCCCGGCTGTACCATCGCACGGCCCTGGCAGGGGGAGCAGCAGTCACGGCGGCGCCTGGCGGCGGGCTCCGGAGACAGCAGTGCGCGACTGAGCGCAGGCCCTAGCCCGCTGCTCACGCAAGGCCCGGTGGCGTGAAGGCCAGAGGTGCCAGTGGCTGGGGGTTGGGGCGCGGCTCCAGAGCCTCCCCGGGACACCCCTACATCCCGTGGTGGAGCCGGGACCCAAACAAAGGCGGACGGCGAATAAAAGGCGGCGGCGCCTCTTGCTCGGGATTTCGCGCTGGGGACCAGGATCCGCACCAGGCTGTGCGCGGTCTGTGTGCTCTGGAGCGGAGCGGGGAACTCCAGCCTCCTGCAGCTCCGAAGAGCTTTTCTCTGCGACTCCCGCGAGGGGACAAGTCCTCACGGGTGGCCCCAGTCTCGGCCCCTCCAGCGCTCCTCCCTCCTGCGCCCGCGGCTCAGCCGCCTGCTCAGCTCGGCCAGCCGAGGTGAGTGCGACGGCCGCTGGGCGCCATCCGGGTTGGGGCTGGGGAGGCATTGCTCGGAGGAGCGGGTCAAGTCCTCCGCGCCGCCCCCACCCTGGCCTGAGCAGGGCGGTGCGTGAAGTTCCCCCGCTCTCCAGCCAGTCGGGGATGCGGGCCTCGGAACCACTACGCTGGGAAAGCTGGCTGGCGGTGGGCAGAACCCAGAGCTTGTCCTCCGCTATCGGTCCCCAGCTCCGCACCAACTCCCAGCGGGCCTGAGCAGCCTCGGTCTACACCGGCTAGTTTGGTGTCCAGAAACCGCGAGGCTTCCGACCTCCGGCCCCCTGCTCGTCCCCGCGGGTGGATGACTGATTCCATAAAAGTTGAGCATCGGTCTGAACCCGCCCCAGATCTGGCTCGTGGCTGGGCTGGAGCAGGAGAAGGGGACAGGAAAAGGTTAATGACCTCCTCTCCATCCACTCCCTACTTTAGCGCACTTATGCTCTCAGCGGGACATTTCCCGAGTCTTGGGGCCCAACTAACCTGCTGCGGGTCCAGCTGGGCGCGCGGGGGCTTCGGGGCAGGCTAGGTGGACGATGGAAGCCGAGCGCGAAAGGGTCTCCGGGCCCTGCCGAGAACACGAGTGAGGGTGGACGTGGAGTGGGCAGCCGAGCAGTGGCGGCGCCGAGGATGGGGGAAGATGCTGGCTCGAGTGGCGCCGAGTCCCGTGAGTCAACCCCGCCGCTGGGAGAACTTTTCCAACTCCCTGGGGGCGGAGGCCCGCAGCTCGGCTAGGAAGGCGCCTCCTAGGAGGCTTCCTTTCCTGGGCCACTCTCTACTGTGGAAGCCGGCGCCAGCTCCCCGCAATTCCTCCTGAGGCTGGGTGTAGATCCCCTCCTCTCCGTGCCCCGGGTCAGCACCGCGGACAGCACCTCGCGGGGCGGCCTTGGAAACCCAACCCCCCGCGTGCGCCCCACGGACCCGCCTGCACACTCACACAGATCTACAGACCACCGGCAAACAGTCCCCCACACAGATTCATAGTCCACTCACGCAAATACACATCCACCCACGGTCCTCACAATCCGCACAGAGGGAAGAGCCACATGCACGTGGACGAGCACAGATCTTCCCACCCGCATCAGCAATCCCGGCCGCGTCTTTACGTCCTGCTGTCTCTGGCCACCTGAATAAGCCCCAGACTCCAGAGCTCACTGCAGGGTGCTCACAGAGATACCCAGTGATTCACAGAGCCGCTCAAGCGACCCGCCTCTCCACACGCACACAGTCCCGCTCCTTGGGGGAAGTAGAGGATGGCAGAGCAGACCCTCCCCCACCCAGTGCAGACCTGGTCAGGAACCAGGGTATTTGCCAAATTCAGAGAGTAGGCTCTGGCCCGGTGGAAGCTGAGGGCAGAAGCCCAGCCTTACAGAATCTTGGTTTTAGGTTCAGAGTCCATTGTGCTGAGCTCGCCGCCCCATGCCTGCTCCCCTTCAGATCTTACTCCAGACAAATCTCCTTCTACAACCAGAGTGTGTGCCCCTCTCTCCCCACACCATTCTTTGCTTTCGCTTGCTGCGTCTTTGTTTACCCGCTATGTTCTCCTCCTCCAGGTTTATCTTCACACGACCTTTTTTTTTTTTTTTTTGTCTTTTCCAGTTCCTCCTTCCCAGTTACCTTCACTCTCTCCCCAACTTTCCTTCAGTCAGTCTACACCCATGTGGGAAGCTTAGGGGTAGCCGTCTCCATTGTCTCAGCAGATCCTGCACCCCCACCCCTCTCTTTGGAAGTCCGACACACACACCCTCTCTGCCCATGGCCTCAGCAGCTTTTGCCCCCTTCCCAGGAAAAATCTCCAAGGCCAGATGTGCCAGCGTCCCCACAGTCTTTCCAGGGGCCAGGATTCCTCGGTTGTGGAATCACAGCAAGTGATTCTATCCCCGCCTCCCCGGGGATTTGGCTTTTGGATGGTTCTGGTAACCCATGCCCTGGCTTGCCCTTGGACACCTCTCCTGCCGTTGCTCTTAAAACCCAGAAACTAGGTTGAAAGAGGAAGAGCGTCAGCATGAGGTAGTGGAAGGAGCGCGGGAGAGCGAGCGGGGAGCCCTGGGTCCTAGTCTCAGCTTGGCCACGTGCCAACTGTGTCCTTGGGCAAATTTCTTTCTCTGAGCCTCAGGCTTCCCATCTGTACGAGAACAGGGTTTGTCCAGGTACCTTCAGAGTCTCTTTTTGACCTTAATAATGTGGAACATTGGAGTCTCTTGAATGTGGGTGGGACTGAAAATCGTGGTTCTAACTCCAGAGGTTGTGGTACCTTCCCCTTCCTCAGAGCAGCCACCACCGGTGAAGTCATCCTGTCCTGTGAGCAGTGGATGTTCGGATGATTTCCTTTATAGGACCAGAGATGTTAATTTTCTCGCGGTCACACAGCTGAAACAATCTCCATTGGGGCAGGCATTGATTCTACTGTCAGTATATCCTCTGGATAAACCACTGGTTCTGCTGGCAGATGCTTGGGGAATGAACGAATGAACAAATTAATGAATAAAAGAGTAGAGACTTCAACCTGGATCTCCCTACCCCCGGAGCCTTGGGATTATGGTTTAAGCCCTTTTCCCTGATAGTTTAGACACGTCTCCCTTGTCTCCCCATCTCTCCTGAAAGGTCATTCGAAGGCAGATGGAGTTGTCAAAAACCCTTCCTCCCTTAAGGCCAACTCTGGGCTGATCGTAAATGAACACAGAGAAGTTTTAGAGTCCCTGCCTGGCGGGTGGGGGCTTGGCGATCAGCCCAAAGTCCCTAAGACTCAACCGAGTAAGCTGTCCGTGGCAGCTGGCCAGGATCTGAGGCCAGAAGGGAAGACAGTCATCGCTACCATTTGGCTGAGCAACCACTTCCCACAGACCCATGAGCTGAGTACTGTAAAAATCAGCTTTACAGATGAGCAAAGTGAGATGATGAAAGATGAGGTGGTTTCTCTACAGGCAAACAGCTAGCCCACTGTCAGTCATAAAGATAAGCATCCCAAAATGGTGGGGATGGTGGCAGTGGTGGTCGATAATAACATTGTTGGTGTTGATAATGATGGTAGCATAATTATGATTGGAGGTTTGATGATTGGGCTCTTTGGTACTCTTTCCCTGCTTTGAAATTGTTTACCCTCTTAAACCTCGTGTATTTCTCCCCTCGCCTAACTATGGAGAAACCAAGGGCTGGGACAGTGAGATGGAGGTGTCCAGTTGTCGATCAGTTCCAGCTGAGGAGGAGGGCTTGTCATTTGAAATCTTCTTCGTCCTGCCCACCCTCCCCCACCCAAGCACATCTCCTGCCAGAGTAGCCAGGAGCAGTGTCAAAACACCCTTCCAAGCTGGGTTCCAAATGCAAAGCCCAGGGAAAATAAATAAAGAGAGCAGTGCCCGCCCGAAATAGAAACATGTATCAACTCACAAATATGCATGTTTTCCAAAAGTCGCATTTCACGGGCAGACAGTGCGGCTCATGCTCCAGCTGCTCAACAAAGGCTGGAGGCATGGACACTGCTGGGATCGGTCCAAGGAAAGTGGCAGAGCCTCCCCCAGCGAGCTTACACCCTGCTTGGGGTGTAAGGCCAGACTGGAAGGCCAGGCAGCCATGCTCCCGCTCCTCACCAGCTGGAAGGTACAGGGGTGGGGGGATTGCAATTATTATGTGTCTATGTGGTAAGCAAAGCTCTTTGGAAATGGGCAGCAGATCAGGCTGATGGCCTCGGGTCCTCTGCCTTACAATGGGAGCAGCAGGCTGGTAATAACAATATGGATAATAATAGCTGCATTTGTTGAGTATCTACTACGTGCCATGGGCTAAACATTTACACGTATTATCTCACTTAACCTTGCAACCATCTCATGACATGCGAACTGTTATCCCCACTTAATATATGGGAAAACCAAGGCTCAGAGAAGTGAAGAGGCTTGCCCAAGGCCATGCAGCTAGCAGAGACCAAGTCGGGATCAGATTTTGATCTGAATGAAGCAAGAGCCCCTATTTTGCCCAGTACTCTGCATCGTGTCTAGTATTCATTCATTCATTCATTCATTCAATAAATTTTTTGTATGTGTGGAGAAACCCATTTACAGGATAGTTTTCAAAAGAATGTAAATTCCTCTGCCGCCTGGGTCAGAGGTAAAAAATCGTACTGTCACCTGAGTTTAGCTCTGGCCATCCCTCAGTGGCCCAGGATGGGTATCTGACGCTTCTGAGCTAGGTCTACATCTCAGGTTCTGTTCCCAACCCGTCTGCCTAGGTGATGGGCTCAGGCGGGATCCCCACTCTGAAGCTTGGACTGTGAAAGGTAATTGAACTCCGTGAGAGGTCAGGGCTGCATGAGGCCTCGGCAGATGGAGAAATGACTTACTTCAGAGAGGACAGATGAGTTGCCCAGCACCACACAGCACGTTGGTGGCAGAGTCTGAATCTCATAATCCCAAACTGGCGTGCCACGTAGCCAGGCTCGCTACATGTGTGGGAAGCGTCCAAACCGCCCCGGCAAAGGGGGCTGAACCAATGCAGGCAGTAAACCTAACACTTCCCTTCCGAGCGCAGAGGGGCAATGCAGCTGCTTTCACTGCCTTCTCCTCCGCATCCCTCCGACATATGGCCTATCCCAGCTCCCCACCTAGTCGTCATCATGAACAACACTAGCAAATACAGAACATTTGCCATGTGCCAAGCACTGTGCTAAATGCTTCACACATATTAATTGCTATGATCCCTACAGCAGCCCTAAAGTCTTCTTATTACACTTCACATTGAAGGAACTGACGCTAGAGAGGTTGACTCACCTGCCTAAGGTCTCACAGCTAGTAAAGGGACAGGCGGGGTCCGTGGAGCAGGTTTACTCTGGGGGCAAGAGAGGAGGTTTGGAAGCAAAGCCAGGGGAAGGAGGAGCTGATGGACAGCAGCAAGCTATTTATATTACACCTTCTGGCCTTGTCACGCTTGCTGGCATTTGTGCTGGCAGAAGCTATGTCTCTGCCAAAACCTGGAAGTAAGAAGCCTGGTACAGGGTCCTGGGACCAGCCCCTGGGGGGACATAATCTGGGTGTTTCTCCCTGAACTTGGGGGGAAACCCCACTAGATATGCAGAACCCCTTGATCCTGGCATCCCCTTCCTCCCTCTTTGTTCCTCGGAGGGAACCAAGCTAGGAACCTAGGAAATTTGGAAAAAGCTGTTGGGTGGGAAGATTAGGGTTTGCTGCATGCAGTGAGCTTGACCATTGGGAATAAGGAGGTGGTGGGACAATGGGAAGGGCTGGCTTGGATTCAGGTGCCAGCAGGGGCCATGCAGGTCTCTATTAGGGGGCACTCTTTGGAACCAGTGGTGTCCCAGGAGACAGTGTCCAGAAGCTTAAACCTCTACTAAAAAAGGCATTCTCCTTCATCTCCCATCCCCAGTGGCTGCCTGAGCAGCCCCACTGTGTGCCAGGTTCTAGGCATGCTGAAATGGGAAAGCCTTAGTCTCTGTACTTGTAGAGCTCACCAGAGTCTCCAGTCCCTGCCCTTGTACTTCCTGTCCAGAGCAGTGGTTAGGGGTGATAAGTGATAGTTTACCCAGTTCCCCCACCGGAAGTAGACCCAGGTGTCCACTGGGACTCAGAGGACATAATCTCGGCAAGTGGTCATTCCAGGGTCAGGAGGAAATTTTCCTAGGAGTGGTACCTGCAATGTACCTGAGTGCTCTCCTCAGCTTGATGTCTTGGTGGGAGAGGGATGCAGTAGGGAAGGCTCATTCTTGCCCAGCCATCTGCCGAGGCATCTGACACATACTGGCACCTGGATGATGAATCTTTTGCCAAACCTTGTTAATAAAAGAGACGTGACTGCCAGCTGGAAGCCACTCCTGTCATGAAAGAGAATGTGGTGATCTTCTTATCTCTGGGAAAGGCAGCCTAACGGGGCTTGGAGTTGGGACAATTGTGGCAAGCTGGTGATCCTAGAATGTTTGGAGATGAATCCTGTGTGTTTCCCCCACACTGCATTGGCCTTTGCACTGTCCTAGAGGATTTATCATGTTCTTAGCTGGGAGAGTTTTGCAGGGTGATCACCCGATGATAACCATGATTGTAATAATGGCCAACATATTTTTAATGTTTACTACCTGCCAGGCACTGGGCTTAGAGCTTTATAGGCATTATCATTCCATCCTACCAGCCCTATGTGAGAGTTGCCATTATCATTCCATTTTAAGGATGAGAAATGTGAAGTACAGAGAGGCTGAGCAGCTTCCTAGTAAGTGATAGAGACAAGACTCAAACCCAGGCAAGTTGGCCCCAGCTGCCGTAAGCACAGCCACCGTACAATGATGAGGCTACATTTTGGCCTTTATATTAACTTGATTTGGGTCTTTAAGGATGAGCATGATTGAAACCAAAACACCTTTTGGATCCTTCAGTAATCTGGGTAATTTGTACATACGGACTCAAGCTGCGTCCCAGTTGACAGAGTGACGTGTGTTGACTGTTTCTTGACTGCCAAGCAACCTAGTAGATCACTTCTCAGATGTCCAGATGTGGGCAACATCTGGCAGACTGGTAGGACTTTTCTGGATGTCACCCAGATGTTTCCCCTTTTCACTCCACGTAAATGCAGCTGGGACTCACATCCTTCTGTATACGCTTGTACGTGGGAAGTTCCTGGTTGAAAAGTATTCACCAGTTTTAAAACATCATCTTGTGATTTCACAAAGGCAGGATGTTGGTTTCGGTTCCTCTCTGCAATCCAGGCCTGAGGGACATTAGGTTAAACCAGAGAAAAATCAGGCTTTGGGAAAGTGTCAGCAGCTAAAGGAGAAAACCCCTCCTTTTCTTCAGTCAAGAAAGCTGAGACAAGGTTGGCCGGTGAAGAGCATTGCAGGCAAGTAGCTGCTGCATGTTCTCTGCAAGGGTTCCTGACTTTCTAACCCTATCCTCCAGTAGCTTCGAGCAGATGGTCTCAGAGTAACAGAGCCAGCATTGGTGATGAACAGGGACATGTCAGCCAAGAGGCATTCTTGGGCGTTTATGGACATGAGAGTAGATCTGAGGTGAGAATGTTCACACAGCCTTCGGGAGGAAGGGGGTTTGAGACACCACAAAGTTAAGCTAAGGGTGGTTTAACAGAAAGTTCTTATTTTATATAACAAGGACCAACGAGTGAATGAGTTAAGACTATGAATGAATGAATAAGTGAATGAATGAATTGGTAAATGGAAGAATTTGTGAATGGGGCTGATGGACTTTGACAGCCAGGGCCTTGATTTGATGGGGCCTGACCTGACTCCAAGTACTGACCAAGGGAAGGGTCCTATCCTTGTCCCCTGGAACACCCTTCAGCTCAGGGTCAGGGAAAGATAGGCTGAACCTTGAACCTTGCCCTCTCACTGCACACCCCGCCCGCACCCCATTCTGCAGACCCTCTTCTGGCTCCTGGCCCTGGCAGGGTTGGAACCCAGGCAGCTGCAAAGCTGACGGAGGCTGCAGCCCCCACACCCTGAGAAATCTGCAGCCTTCTTCACCTTCCCAGCTGCCCCCGTACCCCTAAGTCACCCCATCTCCTCTTGTTACACTTCTGTGTCTGGCCCTCTGGGGACTCCAAATGGCACAACTGGGAGATACCTGGAAGCTCATTGAATCCAACCCTCCCATTTGACAGAAGGGTAAACTGAGGCCCAGGGGAGAGGAAAGACTTGCCCAAGGTCACACGCAAATGGGAGACAGAACTCCATTATTGTGGAGAAATGAGGAGTGTTCCTACTAGACTTAGGATGACACTGTACCGTTTAGTAGGGTGGGGGTGGGACAGAAGGGGTCTGCGATTCTTGAGCCCAGATAGCTTCACTGGGTCTCTGTCTCTGGGGCCAGGAATAGCAGTTCTTAGTTCCTAGGATCCTGAATCTCTCACCCATTTTACAGGAAAGGCAGCAGAGCTTGCGGGGGAGGGGCGTTCGTGGTACTGGGGATCTGCTCTCCATCCTGGGCCCTCTCCTTCAGCTGCTCAGCACTGACCCTCGACCCCCGTCTCTGTAAGCAGCTGCAACACGTGGAAGATGGGCTGAGGCTGGGGGCTAGTGTTAGACACCCCCGTCTGGCAGGGACCTCTGTGCTGGCCCCAGGTGTGGAGGGGTACTGAGTACACATCCAGGGCTGACCATCCTCCTTCCCATATACTCCCGAGCATCAACCCACATTGTAGCCAGGAAGCCCTTCCCCAGAGCCACTGACCTGTACAGGCACTGAAGGTGCATTTCTATCTGGACACCCCAAATCGTGAAGTTGGGTGCCAGTCCCTGATGCTTCTCTCCTTCCTGCCCCAGAGCCTGCCACACAGCCAGGGCTGTGGCCAGAATGACTGGCCAGAATGATTCCGGGGCCAGACCCTGAGAGTGTGTGTGCATAGGGGTGTGTGCATGAGTGTGCGTGTGTGCGCGCCAGCAGAGTTTGAGAGGGCTGGCTCTAGAACTCTGGGAGCTTTCAAACACGGAAGACTCAAATAAAATCTAATATAGTGGGAAGAGTGCTGAGCTTATCAGAAATCAGGTTCAAATAAATCTCTTTACATCTCTTAGCTTCGGTTTTCTTGTTTGCAAATTGGAAATAATTCCTAAGACTAGAAAACCTATACAAAAATGATCTACAGGCTGTAAGGTGCTGCACAGATGCAGTATCATTCAATCTCCCAGGATGAGAGTATCAAAGACAGGAAGAGAATGGCTCTGGCTTGAGGACACAAGGGCCTGAGTAGCCTCTAGCATCTCCTTGCCATGCTCCTTCTATCTGGTGATGGCCTCCTGTGCCCTCCACAAGCCCAGGCAGCAGGGGCTGGGGGAGCCCCAAGTTCTCAGAGCGAGAGATTTGCCCTTATCTCACTTTCTTTCTAGGCAGTGAGGCGGAGGGTACAGCCCCTTCCCAGATCTCCATCCCAGACCAGTCACGGTGGCCCCTTGGGGGGGGGAGGGGCTCGAGTACTTTGCATTATGTGCCTTTTTATCTTTCAGCTTCCAGTTTACCCTCAAGCTTCTCTTTTGTAGTATGGGACTGAGGAGAGTCTTGCAACATCCCCGGACCCACGGATGTGGTCCGGATGTGCTGCGGGGAGGGGGGAGAGTGGTTTCCGAAGCTTTCCCCTAAGAACCGACAGGTGGCCAGCTGCTGCATCCCAGCGAAGCCGAAGGCATCCAGCATATGCTCTTCAGCGGCTCCTGCCTCTTGGAGTGAGGCTACAGCAGGAATCACCCTGTTCGCCTCCCCCAACCCACCAGTTATACAATAGCTTCTGAATAGGGGTGAAGGGGAGCCCACTTTAGAGAGCATCTCTCCCCAGATGGGGGACCACCCATCCAGAGATGTTAAGTGACTTGTTGGGTCACACAACAGGCCGGTGGCAGGGCAAGTCCCTACACTCAGCCTCCGGGGGCCACTTGTGCTGAGCCAGGCAGCCATCCCCTGCTTCCCCCTCCTCCCCTGCCCCTGACTTGAGCTCCCAGGAAGAGCTGGCGGGAGCCAGGGGAATTGTTTTACATATTTGTTAATCGGGTCTCAGAGAGAGAGAAGGGCCCTGAGCTCATCAACCAGGAAGGAATCCAATTTGGCTTTTATGGCCATGGTTATTGGTCTTATTTTGTGGGGATCTTTTTATTTTTTATTAATGCAGTGATCTGGGAGCTGGAGAGCTGGCTGGCTGCTGGGCCCAGGGGGTCCTCTGGCTTACATGAAACTCCAGACAGCAACTGGGACCTGGGCCTGGGGGTGGGGGACAGGTGGGGTCGGCGGCAGCATGGACAGGCTGCAGTGAAGATTTTCAGGAAACATGTGACCCTTCAGGCAAGTGGTGTTTAAGGGCCTGCCTGTACTTCACGGTTCTATAGGTGTTGCTGCTTTTATTAAGCTTTTATTGCCTCTTCCTCAGAGATGAAAGGCTGCTTGGCAGGGGCCAGGAGCCAGGCCTGATGGGTCTGGGCCCTGCAGCCTGAGTTGTGCAGGCAGAAGGGGGTGAAGAGGGAGAGGCAAAAGTGGACCAGTTGGGGTGGAATTTCTTTTGTCCATGGAGCACAATGGTTAAAAAGATGGTCCCCGACTCCTGCCTACAGAGAGGCTCAGATCCCAGCCGCACTCCTGCCAGCTGCCTTGTAGAGCTGAGGCTGGAGCAGAGGTGACATAAATAAGTAAAGTGCCCAGTGCTGGGCACACAGCAGTGCTTGATGGATGGGCAGCTCCCCACCCGAGCCTCTCCTATGGGGCCTGGCACATAGTGAGCCCTTGGCCCTCTATTTTCTTTTGCTGCCTGGACCCACAAGGAGGAGCTGATTGGCAGATCTGGGTGGCCTGTTCGTGTCTCCCTCTCTGGACATAAAGTCCTGTTCCTGGCCCAAGTGCCATCATGTCTTCTTCTCCATGGCTGGAGGAAAAGGCACTTCGAGGAGTGAGCCCTGGACAGAGATCAAGGAGGCTGAGTCTACCCCAGAACCAGGGGGCAGAGCACCTGAGGAGAGGCAAGTGTGAGCCGGGGTCGGGGGTGGGGGAGGCCAAAGGCTAGATCACCTGCTTCAGGAAGCCATGGGGAACTGGGGAGAATGGTCCTGGACTACCTGCAACAGAATCACCTGGGGAGGTAGTGTAAATACAGATTCCTGGGCTGCACCCCCTGAGTCCGATTGGTTAGATCTGGTGTCTGGCCCAGGAGTTTGCATTTTAATGAGTGCACGCAGTGACTGATCCACACTCCTGTCTGAGGGTCGATGTGGTAGACGATGAAAGGTCTGCTCTGGCAGACTGGCAGACCTGCCACAAGCCAGGCCAGATTTTGGCCTCTCTCCATCTGCAAAGCTCATAATGATCATACTAGCTGCTGTGACTCAGCAAGTGGAATAGCACCACCCCCATTTTACAGATGAGGAAACTGAGACCTGCCCAAGGCCCCCAGCTAGTGGCAGAGCCAGGGTTTGAACCCAGGACTATCTGACTACAAAATCCATGCTTAGCTCCCTCCTCCCCGCAAAAAAATCAGGCCCTGGAGCTCTCAGTACCTGATATTCTCTTAGTGTTGGGGACCAGTTCTGTTCCACTGAACACACGGAACAGGGAAAAGTGACAGTGGCTGTTGTGACCGTTAATGTTGCGTTCCTCTGGTGCTGGCTGGGACGGTTCCCTGGGTGATAGATCGACCGTTGCAAAGCTTGTTTGCCTGATATATATGGCACTGTTGGGCTCGCGAGTCATTGCCCACAGTTTCCTCACCAGCTGTCATCCAGGAGAGGCCAGTCGTCCTTCAAGCACCGTAGCCTGCTCTCCTGTGAGAAATGAGGGGCCTGGGCAGGGTCACCACAGCCCCTCCCCAACTTCCTCTTCTCTCCACCCTCCTGGGCTCCCAACAAATATGTCCAGATTTTCTTGGCAAGGAGGAGTGGTCACGTGCATCCCTCTGAATTCCCTGGCCTCTGCTGGTAAATGTAGCCCATGAGGATGGTTTCCCTAGAGGGTAGCAGCTCTGGTGGGAGGAGGCGCAGGTGCCTGCCTCAGCTGCAGCCACAAAGCCAGGCTTCCGTAGGGCTGGGGACGGAGAGGGGTGGTAGATTTAGGATCTTCTTACTGGGAGAAAGACTCTGCCAGGTGCTGACAGGCACCCAGTCACCCCCCCCCCTCTACAGGGCACATCCTGACTCTGTTGCCATTTTCTCTTGCAATTCTGGGTAGGACTTGGGGCTTCTTGGGAGAAAACTTTAGGAAGGTCTAAAGATCCACCTGCTAGGAAGGGGCTCCCTGCTTTACCCCCAGTTTCCCTCTGGGATGCTTTATGCTCCATTGTATTAGTCACAGTTCTCCATAGAAAGAGAACCAAAAGGATGTAGAAGGATGGATGGATAGATAATAGATAGATAGATAGATAGATAGATAGATAGATAGATAGATAGATAGATAATAGATAGGTAGATAGATAGATAGATAGATAATAGATAGATAGATAGATAGATAGATAGATAGATAGATAGACAGACGGACAGACGGACAGATGGACAGACAGATAACAAGGAATTGGCTCACATGATTGTAGCGGCTGAGACGTCCAAGCTCTACAGTTGGCAAGTTGGAGACCTGGGAGAGCCAATGGTGTAGTTCCAGTCTCTGTCCGAAGGCCTAAGACCCAGGAGAGCTGATGCTTCAGTTTGAGTCTAAAGGCTGTAAAGGACAAATATTCTAGCTTCAGCAGTCAGCAGATAAGAGTTCCCTCTTACTCAGCCTTTTCATGCTATTCGAGTCTTCCATTGATTGGATGAGGCCCACCCACATTAAGGAGGGCAAGCTGCTTTACTCAGTCTGCACACTCAGAATCACGTTTGGTCAAATGGGCACTCCTGGCCCAGTCAAGATGACACAAAAATTTAGCCACTGCACTCATGCTATCACAGAAGGGAAGGCCAGGCTTCTGAAACTGCTGAGACCTGAGTGATAGCAGGTCTTATGGGGATGGTGCAGGCTTGCTAAAGGGCGGTGAGTTTCTTCTCTCAGCTCTCAGGGAACTCAAGAGCGGCTTGGAATGGTGAAAAGAAGGTAGGCTTCTGGATCGAATGCTGGTTCCACTCCTATTAGCTGTGTGACCACAGGGAGTCACTTAACCTCTCTGTTTATTCCTCCGTAAGATGGGGTTGCTCATAATGCTCCCTTGCAGGACTGATGTATGAGATAGGGTGAATAGAACTTGCATATGGTGGACGCACAGCTAATTATTATGTTATGGTTCTCTGAATGGATGCCAGAGTGTCTGCATTGAGTTTCTTGAGCTTTTGGCTTCACCCCATCTGTGTGATTTTGCCCCATTTTTACCACCTTGTCTCCAGCGCTGCTGTAGCCTCCTAACCTAAGTGCCCAGGTCTCCGAGAAGAGCCTGGGATTGTGGCTGGCAGGTGCATAACCAGGGCATCTGAAGGGTGGCAGACTCTCAGAAGATGGGGTATTAGGACTTAGGACACTGATGCCCAGGAGGGGCAGAGCCCCCCTCTCTCCATTCCTGCCTTCTCTGCCTCAGATGAGCTGAATCCACCAAAGGGGCAGGGCAGACCCTTAAGCAGGAAGCAGCAGACACAATATCCCCACTTCAACATGTTAGGGGTAAATGAAGCTGTTCAACTCAAAACATCTCATTTTGAACTTCCACCTAAATCTCTCCGTCCAAGAATAGGAGAATTGAAGACCCCAAGATATTTCCAGGACCAGTGCTGAACCAGGGAGGCAAAATGCCCCGAGACGGGAAAAAGAAACTGATTAGGTCCTAACTGCCGTTAAATTATATATACATATACGTAGCTTAAGTGGAATCTGCATGTCTAATGTGATTTTTTTGATTACATTTTAATAGTCTAGCTGGGTTAGGGGGATGAGGAAAGAAGCTGTCATCCTTCGGCAGGAGGGAAGTTGTAAACATGGCTGTGGGTAGGCTCTGGTGTGGGGCCACATCCCTGGGGACCACCCTGGGGAAGAACGAGGCCTGGTGGGAAGCTGGGGGTGTCAATGAGGCAACACTGCCTCCCACCAAAGCCCCACTCTATCCAGATGGGGAAGTCCATCTGGCTTTGTGACTTGAAGAATGCCTCCTTCCTTAGACCTTAAAAATAGCTTCCCGATTTTGGCTTTTTGGGTCCACACGTCATCTTCTCCAGGTCTGGTTGTTTCCCGAGGCTGCCAAAAACTCCTCCCAGAATCTGGTGATGGAGCAGGTTGAACACTCTTTTGAGCCAAGAGTCCTGGCTCTGACACTGAAACATGACCTTGGGTAAGCCCTTCTCCTTGTGTGGTCTCAGTTTCCCCATCTGTAAAATGAAGGAGTTGGACTAGGTGTGCCTTGGTGTCTCTTCTGGGTCCAATGGGCCATGATCTGCTTCCTGCTCATTGTAAAGACTCCTCTCTCCATCTTAGGGGAACAGGAGATGCCACACTCACTCATCTGTTGGGCATTGGCCAACTCCTTCTCCCCAGGTCCTTCTGCTTAGAACCAGAATCTCTGCTGTTGCAACCTGAGCCAACTCTCGTTGGGGGACAGATCCCTCCTCCCAGGCCCGTTATAAGAACTTCTCAAATTGTTGAAGGCTGTTAGCAAACTCCCTTCCACACACACACACACACACGTTCCATTTTTAAATAACATTTATTTCTGATTCTAAAAGTCAGACTACTTGATTGTTGCAGAAAAATTGGAAATAGCCAAATATAAAAGAGAAAATAAAAATCACACACAACCTTCCCAGACAGAGATAACCACTATTAATGTTTTTTTAAAATTCATATATATGGGGATTTATTTTTCTGTTATAAGATTGAGATTATGCTGCAAATATGGCTTTGGGTTGCCCCACACCTGGCCCTTGAAACTGGGCTAGATTCTTCCTTCTGAGGCTCCCCAGGGTCTGCTGTTCCCTGTTAGGTGGGTTTCCCACTCGCTTTTTCCAAGAGAAGGGGAATCTTATTCTGTGGATGTGTGTCCACCTTGGTGCCTCGGCCCCTGGGAGGTCCAGAGTTTAATTTGACCACCTCCGAGTGTGTGTGTGTG